>NC_056750.1:257105471-257172971 GCF_019279795.1 Protopterus annectens | reverse complement strand
GACAAGGTCCCAAGGAACACAGATGAATGTGTTTTTGGAGTTTGTGAATATTCTGAGAGTTGCTTGCATTTTGTTAAAGGTCCAAAGGAAGCTGATTTGGGCAGTCATGCGGTGGTTCAAAGTCCGAGAAACATTGGTAGAATTAGTGCAAGCTATGTACAAGGACCCAGTGATTCAAGTACAAAATTGTTTGTATTTTATATGTTAAAAGCATTTTTATTAGACAAGCTTTTTAACATATCTTTATATTTGAATTCATTGTATTATACATGTAACATGGTTTCTTTAAGATGATTTTAGGAAGTTTTTTTACCTAATTTTTTTTATTTAAATGCTTTAAACTAATTGCGTGTTATGAGCGTCACATGAGAAAATAATTGTTTATTTAATGAGTGCTAGGTTCTGATGAAGTCCTGTACAGAGAAAGAAGAAAACACTTAACCTATATTTGTTTCTAATCAATTTTGAAGTCTTAGTCCGGTGTCAGTATGGAATTATTTTCTGGTCTATAACATTTCTAGCAGAGTTTTATTGGATTACAAGTTCAAACAAAGTGTTCGGTCTTACAGAAGTGTTCCAGCGGGAGTAGGTGTGCATCAAGGTTAAGCCCTGAGCCCACTGCTGTTCGTACTGGTGATGGGCTACGTTAGCAAATAGGTCAGAGAGGACTGATAAAGTTGCTGTATGCAGATGTTGTGGTATTACAGACATATTCTGAAAAAGAACTTCAGCAAACGGTAGGTGAATGGAATGCAAAACTGAAAGCACATGGGATGAAATTGAGTACAGATAAGACAGTTGTTATGGGTAGCAAATGGGGGAAATCAGAAAAAACTGAGATTGAAGGGAAAACAGTGGACTAGGTTAACAGTTTCAAGTATCTGGGAGGAGTGGCGAAGGAGAAGGGAAGTCTAAACGAAGAAGTCAAAGCTAGAATCAGAGAGGCTGCAGCCAACTGGCATGGACTGTCAGGGGTAATGTATGATAGAAGAATGTCAAAACAGCTGAAAAGTAAAGTGTACAAAACAGTGGTTCGGCAGTACTACTGTATGGTACAGAAACCTGATCAGTAAAGGCAGAGCAGATATGAAAGCTAGAAGTGATGGAGATGAAGTGCCTGGACATGATGCACATTGTGGGACAAATTAATAAATGAGGACATAAAAGCAGAAGCCAAAGTAGCTCAAATTACAGAAAATTACAGAAAACAGATTGCAGTGGTTTGGATATATGTGCAGGAAAGCAGAAGAAAATTTGGTGAAGAAGATTTGAGATAGACAGGAAGAAGACAAGAGGAAATTAAGGCATCCAGCAAAGAGGTGGACGGATTGTTTGAGAGAAGACCTGTGCCAGTCATGCATGAGTGTCGAGGAAGTTAAGAGAGTGGCATTGAGTAGGGAGAGATGGCGACAAGTGATATAACACCATGACCCCATGTAAAAAAATGGGAAAAAAGGGGATTGTTAACGATGATGTATCTGCTTTGCAAAGTTTGCCCATTTTATGTGTGGTGTAGTTCTACTTTTGTTCCTAACCTCATGGGCTTTGTCTTCTTTTAGGCTCCCATTATAGGTTCATAGGTTCATAGGTAGGTACTAGGCTATCTGCCCAAGGGCATTTATAAGGCTAGCCCGAGTGTGTCAGCTTTCGCCACCCATTGATTAATTAACTGATCCTCTGTCAAGCAGAGCCAATGAAGTGATCCCAGGGGGGTATTTTCTGTTAACCATCCACTCGTCAAGGTTTCTCTTGAAGAGTGTTAGCGAGGGGCTCTGGCTAATGTAGTTTGGAATTTTATTCCAAAGCATGGGGAGTCCCTGTGACAGGAATGTATCCCTCCAGCATGTTTTATTTATTGTTGTGGTGAGGTTTAGCTCACTAGAGCGTGTGGCTCGCAGTGACTTGGATTTCTTTAGGTGGAGCATGTCCATCAATTCTGAGTTGGACATGGCTTTGTAAGTCAGGCAGAGATCACATGGGTTTATGTTCAGGTGGTAAGTTTTTCTGTAATACCCGACTGGAGAATGGTGTTGAAAGCCTTGGCGAGGTCAAGGTAGGCTGTGTAAACCACCTTTCCCTCATCTATGGCGTTGGTGACTGTCTGGAAGAAGTCAGCCAGGTTTAGGAGGCATGTTCTGCCCTTAACAAAGCCGAACTGGGTTGAGTCAAGTGTTTGGAGCTTTCCAATGTCTTTGTTAATGAGTTCCATGATGATGCACTCCATAGCCTTGCAGGCCAGGCTAGTCAGGCTTATGAGGCGATAGTTTCCAGGGTCAGTTGTGGCCCCTCCTTTGTGGAGTGGAATAACCATTGCTGTGCACCATTCTATGAGCACGTAGCCTGTGGAGAGGCTGAGGATGATCAGATTGTTTAGGTGGGAGGTTAGTTCGTTCTGTAGTTCATGCAAGACGCAGCCTGGGACACCATCTGGCCCCACTGACGCTGTGTTTTTGGCTTTTGAAAGGGCTGTTTTCACCTGTGCGTCTGTGATTTCCGGGACACTACACTTTTCCGGTATTGTTGTGGGCCCTTTTGGGGGTGGGGGGGTGAAGTTTGCACTGAATCTATCTGCCAGGATGTTGGCAATATCAGTAGGTTCAGTATATTTTGGGCTATTTTGCACTAGTTCAGTGCATATCTGTGAGTTGCCACTTAGAGTCTTAACATAGCTAAAGAAGGCTTTGTGGTTATTTTTTCAATCCTTGGCTATTTTTCTTTCGAAGTTAGCCTTGGATGATTTTATGAGGGACCTAAGTTTCTTACTGATACTGTTCAGGGATGCCTTTCCTTCTAGGGATTTGCTTTTTTTCTGAACTAGTTTCCTCCTTCTATTGTATAGCCTGTTTATGGCAGGGGTCCACCAGACTTGTTTCCTTTTCTTAGAGGAGTGAGTCTTGGTTTTGCTAGGGATGTCATGATCCATGCATCCTTGTAGGTGCTCATAGAGGGCATTTGTAAAGGTTTCTGCATCTTGGGAAGCGTTATCCTTTAGCGTGGGGACTGTGAAACTTACCACCTCTGTCATAAGTAAGGTGAAGTTTGCTTTAGAAAAGTTTTTTACTGTGGTTTTCTTAGTTGGGGGTGGTGGTGGGGTGTGGACATCCAGAGTGATTAGTTTATGGTCTGATCTAACCAGTGACAGGTTAGCTGCCGGTGTGGAACACCTGTCACCATGTTGGTGATGAGCAGGTCCAATATATTTTCACCTCTGGTAGGGGAGTTTACCAGGAGATCCAGGGCATTAGAGTTGATGAATTCCAGGAAGCGCTGGGCCTGGGAGTTTGTACTTAAATAGTTTTCCCAGTTAATGGTTGGGTAATTGAAATCACCCAATATCAGGGTGTTTGGTAGGACCTTCATGTTTTCCAGTGTCTCCAGAAAGGTGGAGTGGTGGTCCTGGGCCATGGAGGGTGATCTATAGCAGGCCGCAATTTGCATTGCAGATTTGCCTGATGTTAGTTGCACATGGATGATCTCAGAGGTGTCATGCTGTGCCACTAACCTGGAGGTGTAGGTATCCTTGATGAATATGGATACACCCCCACCTTTTTGTGTTTCGGTCCGTGTTCTGTGGTCGAAACGTGTGGTATGAGTTGTAGCCTGGTAGTGCTGGGGTGCTCTCTGGAGCCTTGAACCAGGTTTCAGTTACTGCACAGATGTCGAAATGCTCCATACTGAGGAGTGCTTCGAGCGCGTGCATTTTGAGATTTAAACTCCTGGCGTTGAGTAGCATAACCCTCAGTTTTTTGTTAATTGTGCTGTTTACGGAGGTGGGTTTGACTTTTGAGCCTTGCCTAAAAAAGGCACTATGGGGGCAGCAAGAGCCTTTGCCAGTATTCAAAAGCCTAGGGCTGACAGATGCAAGCCGTCTCTTGCGAAGCAACATGGCTTGTCAAGCATGTCATCCCAGGCTGACAGACACTGGATCCCCTTTGAATGACACCAGAAGCTTAGCCAATTGTTGAACTTGATCATTTTTTCTTTATACTGAGGTATCATTCTTGGTGAGGGCAGGATGCTACCCAGGGTCAGTGTCATACCAGCCTGGGCTACATGATCAGAGAGCTCTTCCATGTCTCTTTTCATGTAGTCCAGGGAGGTAAGTCTCAGGTCATTCACACCAACATGAACAATGACATAGTCAAATTTGTACTTTTCCTTTGTAAAGGAGTGCTGTGAAATGTTGGGTCTATATTATATGATCGACTAGTAAAAACATTGAATCACCTTTAATTGAAATGTTGTACCTCCAGTTCATTGAACGGCCAAATCACCAAGGGAAAGAAATCGGTTGGCCGTTCTGTTACATCTGCCCTTTCCCTGACTGTAGTGCGCTCTCAGATTTAGAATATTTAGTTGGGGGTGTGGGAGCATAGACCCCCATGTTGGGGAGGTGTGGGGGTGAAGCCCTCCACTTAAAAGTGTTTATTTTTATGTGGTGTTCGTTGTTGGCCTACCGATTTCTTTCCCTTGGAAAGAAATCAGTGATTTGACCATTCAGTGAACTGCAGGTTCGACATTTTCATGTCGATTAAAGGTGAGTCAGCATTTTTACTATTCATTAATATAGTATAGACCTGAAATCTTGAGTGATTTTCACAAAAAGTTGTGTAGTAAGCAAGGCCTCCTTATGTAGTCTTGTGCAGTAAGCACAACATCATTCTCAGCTGTACAACTGCTCATAAATGAGCAGCAACAATTTCTGGAGATACATGCTATTGCACCAGTCCATAAGCACAACAGATATAAATCAGGCCTCTGCTCATCTTGGACATCCTTGTACTTTTTCAAGTTGAGTATTATGGCAATTCATAAAAGGCAATACAACGCAACATCCAAGCATAGAAACATGTACACAGCGCATTTAGCTACATTGCACCCTTTGCTTTCAGTAGGGAACAGGCATAATTCCAAATACACAACTTTTCAGAGCAGAGAAGACTGGCATTCACACAGCCCTAAGGAGTCTGGCCCTAAGGAGTCTGTTCAATGGTGTATTGCTATGCCATTGTTCCAGCTGTTTTCACTGGTGATTCATAAATATTAGCCTGGAACATCATGCTAATTATGCACACTTCTGAATCCTATTAAAGGCAAGTGACACATCTGTGCTAAACTCAGTAGCATGCTTTGTTCTGCTCCTGTATCATTAATGGTTTTCCATAATTTCACAACATTTATTACTGTACAATGCAGTATACTAGTTTTGCTCATACAGTCTTATTTGTGCCTGGCACTTATTTAATTTAGCTCAATACTGTGTGTGTATTTTTTTATTGTAAATTTCTTCACCTGATTTCTTTTATGTCTTCCGTGCTAAGTCTTATTATAATACCAGTGACTTAACTATTTTAATAAACAAACTATCTGAATCTCTTTATGTCTACTTTGCACAGTTTGTGAAGGAGTGTAGATGTTTAAGGCATTTTCCAGTATTTTATTAAACAATTTACATAATCATCAAAGCTAGGTGGGTGAACTATCAGGATCCAGTCACATGAGTTAGATTCTTTGTAATTGGATAAAGAGGCAGATTTTTTTCATTTTTTACACTTTTCGTTTTGCACAGATAAGGAGCACGGTAATGATATCATATTTCAAAGTACGGTTGTGGTCACTTTGGTAGTTTGGTAGCACTATAACAGTTATAATCTGAAAAGCCAAGTGGTACAGTGGTTAAGGTGTATGCCTTTCTATCACAAGGTGCAAGGTTTGATTCTCACCACTGGAGCTTTACCGATTGAAGGTAAATATTTTCACCCCAAAAGTACCTCACCAGGAGGATCAAGGGACTCAAACAGATGCCATATGCTGCTCGGTTAAAAAAACTCCAGCTCTACTCAGTTGCATACCGCCTACTTCGAGGCGATCTATGCCTGACATATAAAGCTATGTCCAACCCAGAATTAATGGACATGCTCCACCTCAGTAAATCTAAATCCCTTAGAACCACGCGCTCGAGGGACTTGAACCTCAGCACAGAAATAAATAGAACATGTTGGAGGGACAGATTCATAACCTAGAGGCTCCCTTCCCTCTGGAATAGAATTCCAATTCATGTTAGGCAGAGCACCTCACTGACTCTCTTCAAGAAGAATCTTGATGAGTGGATGGGGGATCGTAGGTTTGTCCCGGGGATTACTTCCGTGTCACTATTAGACAGAGGCACAGTAAACTAAACTTTAAAAAGGGCACAGTATACTCAAATCAAGGGGTGGCATAAGCCAAACACAATCGGGCTAGGCTTATAAATGCCCCAGGGCAGATAGCCTAGTATGAACCTATGAACCTATAATGATGTCAGATAAATAATTCATTGTACATAACCATAAGCTATGTCTTCATTCAAATTATGATTCTGAGTGTTTGATAATATTGAAGTCAAATAACATCATCAGTTCATTTTCCATTTTTTATCACACCATGGCAGCATATCAGCTCACACTTTACCACTGACATAGAGTTATTAGGCCTTACTTAGCTGCATCTTGCAGTAAAGTTGCTTTATGCATTGTTATACATGACAACAACCGATATTCTCCTGGTGTGTATAAAGGCCGCATTTCCCTTATGTATGCATTAATGTAATAAAAGGTTCCTTATTACCATCCATCTTCAGTAAATCAACTGAGACACTAAAGCAGCTTAAGGCAAAACATTTATTGTTCAGAATATATTGGCTGCATAAGCAAAGACTAACATAATCTAACTAATTCGGCAGACAGCTGCAGGCTTTTATTACATGAATTAAAGTGTAGAATAGTTCTGGAAAATGCGTTCCGATTATAATTTATAATCTTAACTGACAGTAGAAGTATGCGCTCACTGATACTTATTACATCTCAGCATTTTCTCATCACTGTCCTGCTTTTCCATGGCATCGTCCATGCAATCACACAAAGGGACAACATTTAGCTCCTGTATCCATGCATTTCAGACTACAAACATGCTGCCCGTCTGAAATATAAAATCCATTTTGACATTTGTTGTGACACATATTTTAGACTTTTCCCTCTAACATAATAATGACTATATATGGTTATCCCACAACCCATTGTACATCATGTCTTTTCTAAATATCGACTAAACAAGGTACCATTCCTTCTTTGTTTTTATAGATATTTTGTTTCATTGAGGAAGGAAAACACTGACAGTAGTAAATCGAAGGAGCTAGGAAAGAAATAATATTAATTCTTAGGAAAGGACTTGACAGTGACCTATATGAAGGAGCTTAAATCTGAGTGTGCAGTTAACAGATACAACATCTCATTTAAACATACCGAATTGGTAACAGCATATGCCCTCTTCTGAGTGTATATTTCCACTTTAAGAAATGTCTTGGCATGATTATTTTTCTTTTATAGGTGTCTGTATTTATTTACTAGTACAAGAATGAATTAAGGAGACCCCCATGCCATATCAAATATCTAGAACTAAATAAATTAATTAGTTATCAGTGTGAGTGTCACAACCTCTGAGTCTACTGGCAGTCAAAACAACATCTTGTCCTCAAAGGCAGCCAGGCTTCTTAAACTGGAATGCACTTTTACATGAAATATGCATTTGGAAATATTAATTGTTCAGTCACAACTGCTTGGAAGATACAGTGAGGTTCATTCCTAGGAGTGAATCAAAATATTTTATTTTCTTGACTCTGAAGTAGTTATGCATTTTGTGAAGAGGTAATATTTATGTATTAATTTAGTTTATCTATTATGCCTGAGTGGATAATAGTGTCAAAGGCTTTGGCCAGGTCAAGGTAGGTGGTGTGTAACATCTTCCCCTCATCCATGGCTTTGGTGAGTCTCACATAGAAGTTGAGCAAATTTAACAGACATGACCTCCCCTTGACAAAGCCAAACTGTGCAGGATCAAGTGTTTGGAGGTTGTCAATGTCCCAATGTACTTATTAATGAGGTCCATGATAATCTGTTCCATGGCCTTGTAGATCAGGCTAATTAGCTGATGGGTCTATAATTTCCTGGTTCTGTGGATGCTCCACCTTTGTGGAAAGGGATGGCAGTGGCTGTCCGCCACTCAGCTGGGATAAAGCTAGTACTTAGGCTTGGTTGAATAGGGCGCCTAATGGTGCTGCAAGCTCCTGCCTGCATTCATGTAGGATGCAGCCTGGGATGTTATCGGGTCCCATGGAGGCTGTATTTTTTGCCTTTGAGAGGGCAGTGATGACCTGTTCCCTAGAGATAAGGGGAGGGGGCAGATACTTTGAATATCCTGATTTCCTGATGGGGGGCAGAGGAGTGAAGTTTTCACTGAATCTGTCAGCCAGCAGGTTGGCTATATCTACGGCATTTGTGTATGTGGTGTCCTTGACCACCAGTTCTGAGGAGATCTGGGTGCTTCCTTTGAGACTGTGGACGTATGTGAAGAATCTCTATGATTGTCTCTAGTAGATGTGGCCAATTTGAACTTGAAGTTTGCTTTGGAAGATTTCACTACTGCTCTTGTTTGCTTGTTCGGGCTAAGTAGAGATTGCTTCCAATTGGGCACCTGCTCCTTCTTGGTCCTAGACATCAATTTTTCCATTTATTATAGAGTTTATTTGTTGCAGATGTCCACTAGACAGGTTTACTCTTCCTTGCGGAGGATGATTTTGTCCTGTCTGGTAATCCTGATTCCATGCATCTATGTAAATGCTCGAATAGAACTTTGGTGTAGATTTCAACATTGGGGGAAGGGGCTGTGAATCTGTTAATACCATCCCTCAGGAGGTTGTAATCAGCTTTGGAGAAGTTTTTTTGTTTGACCCTAGCTAGAGGGGGTCAGGAGAGATGGTGACTTCTAAAGTGACCACTTTATGGTCAGATTTTACCAGGGAGGATGATAGTATAGGGATGCTGCAGTGGTTACTCATGTTGGTTAATACCAAGTCCAAAATATTAACATTTCTTGTGAGGGTATCGACTAGCTGTTTCAAGGCATTTGCATTGACAAAATCAAATAATCTCTGGGCATTTGTGTTATGGCATAAGTAGTTCTTCCAATCTATGTTTGGGTAGTTAATGTCACCCAGGATCAGGGTAAAGGGTTGAATCTTGATAGATATGAAAAGGTCCAGATAGGCATAGTGGGCATCTTGAGTCAAATTTGGAGGCCTGTAGCTAGCTATGATTTGAATAGGGGTCTTGTCAATGGTTAACTGCACCTGGAGTGTATCCTGTGCATCATACTGTTTGACCAGCCTGGAAGTGTGCATGTCTTTAATATATATTAAAACTCTACTTCCTTTGGCTTTGCTGCCCACAGTTTGGGGTCTGAATGTATGATAGGATGAGTAATCAGGTAAGGTTGGGATGCTCTCCACAACTTTGAACCAGGTTTCTCTGACTGTGCAAATATCAGCATCTTCCTTGGTTAAGAATGCTTGCATTAAGTGCAGTTTCATGTTTAGACTCCTAGCGTTTAGCAGCATGACCATTAATTTGAATTTTGTTGAAATTTTTATGTTGGTACTTTTGACCTCATCACTTTTCCTAAAAAAGGCACTATGGGGAGGCAAGAACCTTTGCCAGATGCCTGAAGCCCAAGTGAGACAGATGCAGGCCATCTCTGGCAAAGCATCATGGTCTATTGATCATATCTTCCCAGGCTGTCAGGTATCGGATACCCTTGGAATGACACCAGAAACTAAGCCAATGGTTAAAGTCAATCATCTTCTGTTTGTATTAAGGCATCATTCTGGATGACAGCAGAATGCTGCTTAAGGCTAGGGACATACCTGCCTGGGGCACATATTCAGTGAGCTCAATCATGTCTCTCTTCATATAGTCCAGAGAGGTACATCTGAAGTCATTCATTCAAAATGGACTATGACAGAGTCATAACAGTATCTGTTGTTGAGACACTTGAGTGTGTGTGTGATATGGTGGATTCTGGTACCTGACAAACAACTAACTGTGACTTTCTCCTTATCCAGCCTGATGAGAGGCACATCTGTATGTCTTACAGTGGAGTCTCCTATGACTAACATGTTGGGTTTATGGTTAAGCCTTAGTGGCTGTGAGACACAGGTGCATGGACTATGTGTGGTATGTGATGTGGAGGGTTGTGGAGTTCGCGTGTGTTTTTGCCTCAGAGGTCTCCTTTGTTTGCGTATGTTTTTGTTGTGAACCTCCTCATATGTGGGTGTGTGTTGTGTAGGTTTTGGTGGTGTTTGAGGTGTAGTGATTGTGTTGACAACCTTCTCAGTGCCAGATATACTGGCCTGTGAGGGAGAGAGCATAGACTGTAGGTTCCTAATATAATAGCATCTCTCACAAACTGTGTTCCTAGGTGGTAGTAGTAGATGGTTGTCCATGTTCATGAGGTAGTTGCTACAGTGTCTCAGGATGCCCATACCAACCAGACTGGCAGGAGAAAATGTAGGAAATTGTCCATCCATATTTGTCGGAATCTGAGGGAGATATGCCCGAGAAAGGGGTAGACCTAAACCCCAAGTGCTTAAACCAAAACTAACAGGCTTAGAATAACACTTACAATTTAAACAGGCTATAAACAAGCAACAATAGATGCAGCAGAAAAGATGCAATTGAACACTTTAGAGAACAAGCAGCAGAAAAAGCAAGATGAAGTAACAGAGTAGGAGGAGGAAACAAATACTGTAATAGCAGCTGAATAAAGTTTTTTTTTAGTAAAGTGGAAAGGGAGAGGAGGAACAGAAGATAATTCAAGGTCAAGAAACTAAGGGGGGTTGGCCTTCCCAAATGATCTCTCTGTATTAGGAAGAATGAGCTAATGAGAAAGGGCTGGGAGGAGTGTCCCAGATGAAATCTATAGTAGGCGCATGGAACTGCAAAAGCCACCAAGCTTAAGAACACAACAACAATTTGGTGACAGTGGGAGAAAAAACAAAATTCAGACAGAGGTCAAGCAAATATATAAATGCAGACCCAGATAAGTAATAATTCAGTCAAGCAAATAAATAAAACAGAATATTACTGTTAAGAATTACTGAAGCAGTTAGATCAAGTGCAAAAAAATATACTTATATCAGCTCTGTATTTCCAGATTGTTTAAGAAGTAGTCTCAGTTAGGCACAATGGAGCTTCTAGCAAGATAAGCACAAAGTCACACAAAGGTAGTTCTTTTATACCAGAGAGTGGAAGGACCCCTATAGGAAACCAGTTGGCCCCAGCTCAAGTGCTGTGACAAATGCCTCAAAACAGACATAAAAATTTCAGCAAAGCTCAGGAAACAAAATTCAGACAGAGATCAAGCAAATATATAAATGCAGACACAGATAAGTAATAATTCAGTCAAGCAAATAAATAAAAACTAAAATAGATCAGTACTGTTAAAAATCACTGAAACAGATCAAGTGCAAAAAAATATATTTATATCAGCTGTCTATTTCCATATTGTTTAAGAAGTAATTGCAATCAGGCACAACGGAGCCTCTATATTACATAGTTTCATGGTTTGGTTTATGCTCCGAACAGACTTTTAGTATACAGTGCAGACTTATTCAGTCCTGGTATATATTTATTATTCTCTACATGTAGTGTATGTGTGTGTGTGTGTGTGTGTGTGTGTGTGTGTGTGTGTGTGTGTGTGTGTGTGTGTGTGTGTGTGTGAGTATACATATATATGTCTCCCCTCCAAAATGTCAAAAGAACGTAATGCTAAAGGCACAAAATGTTGAAACCTATTTATACAGGCAGGCAAGCCCTCCATCACACTATACCTCCTGATATTTCTATGTACCAACTCTGGGATTGCACAACATTGAGGAAAAGGGCAAATTCCACCTTTAACATTTTGTTCCTTCATTATTTTGTTCTTTAAATGTTTTGGAGGGGTGCTCGCTCTCTCTTTATATATATATATATATATATATATATATATATATATATATATATATATATATATATACACATACACACACACACACACACACACACACACACACACAAATATATATATATATATATATATATATACAGTAGTTGCAGGCATACCTCTCAACATCTCAGAGCAAGAAATCTGGACAATGCCAAAAATAATTGGGGGGCAAAGACCCAAAAATAGGGATGATTTCTAAATATTGTTCTTATAAACTTAGAAGTTTGCTAAAATAACATGTTTTGCATTATTATGGATTTTCAAAGGATACAAAGTCTGAAACTCAAATATCCATCATTACATAGGAACTTCTATCCTCAGTGATTTGCCAAACAAACACAGGTTTTTACGAGGAATGGACCAAAAATATGATGCGAAAATCTAGACATTCTGCAAAAATTTGTACAGCTGAGAGGTATCGTGGCAGGTCAAAACAGCAAACACTCATATGAGGTTAAAGTTTTTTGTAGGTGTAACAAACAGCCATTGCTCATATGAGCAAACGTCCTTTTCTGTATAGGTTTCCTGGCAGCCTTTTATGTGGGATCATGGTGCATGGTGGTGAGCGAATTTGCCCTTTTTCCTGCTGCTGTGTGATCTCAGAGTTGGTATGTATAATTAACAGGAGGTATGGGGGCTGCAGGGGGGGCTTGCCCTCTACAAAAAAAATTTAGTTTTTGTTCATTTCGATCATTTTGGATTTGATCTAAAACTATTGTTCTTTGTGTGTTCACTCTTATAAGCAATTGAGGTTTAATGAGATACTCATATATATATATATATATATGGATCACCTTTATATCCTCGAAATTGCGTTTCGCCGACACACTAATCACCGACACCAAAAGACCAACAACAAAAAATACCGACAACGCAAAACACTGAAAACCATTACACCAACACACTACACGTAAACAACACAGTACACTACATAACATATCCACTATCCCTAACCCAAACCCTAACCCTAAGGTCCGACACCTTCACTTACCCTACCTGCACCTAACCTAACTCACTTACCCACCCCTAACCCCAAGATCCGACACTACCGCACACTCACCCTACCTGCACCCTAACCTAACTCACTTACCCACCCCTAACAAGGTCCGACACACCGCACACTCACCCTACCTGCACCCTAACCCTAACTCACTTAACCCACCCCTAAACCCACAGTCCCTCACTATCGCACACACCCTACCTGCACCCTAACCCTAACTCACTTAACCCACCCCTAAACCCACAGTCCTCACTATCGCACTTACCTGTCCGCTCCCTAACACTAAATCCCTCACTCGATTGCACACTTACCGTGTCCGTCGGGTTCTCACCTTGTCGGTCATCTGCGTTGTCGGTGTTTTCGTCCCGTCGGATTCCGTGTCGGCGAAACGCGTTGTCGGGCATCTGAAGGTGACCCATATATATATATATATATATGTATATATGTGTGGGTGGATGTATATATATATATATATATATATATATATATATATATATATATATATACACATATATATATATATATATAGAGAGAGAGCGAGATATTGTTTTATATATATATATATATATATATATATATATATATATATATATATATATATATATATATATATAGATCCATATCATATGATCGTAGTTTCAAAACTTCTAAATTCATATGCTCAAGACCATATCATCAAAGTTTTGAAACACCGAACACAGAAGAAAAAATAAAAACAAAAATTTTTTTTTATGTTTTTGCAGGGAAGCAAGCCCCCTGCACCCCACACCCCCTGCAAATTAAATATACCAATTCTGAGATTGTAGTACAGTGAGGAAAAGGGTAAATTTCCTGATCTGTGCTGTACAGCAATCTCCGTTCAAAACATTTGATGTTTCAAAACCTCAATCATTGAATCAATCATATGGTCTCAATCATTTTAATTTTGAAGTTTTCCTTTGATCATATGATAGGGATCCACTGTCTCTCTCTCTCACACACACACACACACACACACACACACACACACACACACATATATATATATATGTGTATAGACACACATATGTGCACACATACACACACACACACACACACACAAACACACACGCACGCACAGGCACAAACACACACACACAGACACACACACACACACACACACACACACACACACACACACACACACACACACACACAAATATTTAAGTCAAATTGCATTAAAGAAGACACTAATACAAAACATACATAAAAGATAATCCAAATTCCAGCAGTGAAAAGGGAAGGACCTTTTTAACCCAGTGATATTATGAGGAGTACAAGAAGAGCTCAAAATGACACATAACTTGATGTGCCTGTTTATCTTGTTGCCTATCTGATCTAAGTGAATTTTGCATACATGGTACAGTAGCCCAGGCACATAGTAATGCATCTGAAGTATCCAGTGGTGTACCCAGAGGACCTTTGAAGGCCTAATGGTTTTATAACTGTTTTACTCTTCTGACATTGTCAAAGGCCATCATTTTTGTCTTAATGAAGTTTATTGCCTGGTAGTTAAAGCTGGACCCAATTTGTATATTGCGGAAATGACCATGAGGTTATTGCTGTGTTTGCTGATAGAAAGGTTCAGGATTTTGGGGTAACAGATACAGTGTAGTTAATGCTGGCATAGCAGTCAGCCATACAGAACTGTCTGAAGAGTCGCTGAGTGACTCCCTTGAAGAACTGCCAGCCTTGTCAGACGCTGAATGCTAGATCCTCAGTCCAATGACATCATAAATATTTTTAAATGTGTCTATTTTATGTTGTGAGTTTGAATTTAATAATCCATCTCCCAAAACATTATAAAAATTTACAACACTGCCCAACCTCATCAAAAGATGAGTCCCATAACATAATTTTAGCAAAATTCTACACCCTTCTCTAATATGAAATTCCAGACAACAACTCGCAAAACATCATAAACATTTGCAAAAGTCCTTACAATTGTTGAGTATAGAATTTTAGATCTGTACTAAACCAAATATCATAAATATTTTACAAATTAGGCAATTTTGCAACTAATAATCGGTAACTATTTAAAAGGCTGAGACCCATTAGAGTAAAGTATTTCTTTATAATACAGAAAGCTGGATAGTTAAGACAGAGCAGCTGTGGAAGGTAGAGATGACAGAGATAAAGTGCCTGAGACAAGTGGTCCACACTGTGGGGCAGGCAAAGAAATGATATCAGAGGAGAAGCCAAAGTATCCCCATTGGGACAAAGGTACAAATAAAAAAGATTACAATGATGTGGGCATATGTGTACAAAAGTAGAAGATGGTTTGGTGAAGAAGATTCAGGATAGACAGGAGGAATGCAAGAGAAAGTGCGGACATCCAGCCAAGAGACTGATGGGTTGCATGAGAGAAGGCCTGCGACAGTCAGGCATGACTGTCAAATGACGTAGGAGAGTGACATTGAATCAAGAGAGGTGTTGGCAGTTAATGCAACACTTTGAACTCATGCAAAATATGGAAAAAGTGCAGGATGATGTTGATGGCTTGTAATAATTAAGGAGCACCTAAAAACTACTGCAGCCAGTGTTTCTTCTGCTTAGGTACAAACTATCGAACAGAGAAGTTTAACAACTGTGATTTACTTCATCAAATTAAAGGTGGCCTGCAGAAGACAGCCGAATGGGTGGGACCAATTAGAAAAGGGCAGGGCCAACTAGAAAGGGGTGGAACTATGTTACAGTAGGATCAATCCTCACCATGCTTCCGGGATTAAAATAATAATCAATTGTTTTAGTTTAATTTTTACTGCACAGAGATAACAGTCACAATCTGTATGCTTACCCCCCCCCCAAACATTAGTCGTGCAAAGCAAGAGTTACAAAGGCAGGGCCAGTCATTTCATTTCATTCTCACACTGACATAGCCCCCCATCCCAATTGCCTATCCAAAGTACTTAGTTTGAACCTAGAAAGTTAAAAAAATGAAAAAAAAGACAACAGTTACGTTACTGTATTGCTTTCACATAAACTGTAGCCAAAGGGCAGTGCTTGTACTCACTCGATCTCACTACACCCAAATGCACAGCAATATTACACAGGCAGAAGTATAACAGTAAATAGTAGAACCACTCATTTCACTTACAAACAACACCCCCATACCTGTTACCTATCTAAAGTAGGTGGTTTGGCCTTGGCAGCATTAGTAGTAATGTTTTCATTACTGTATTGAATTGATGCATACAAATAGTCAGAGTTTGCATTCTGTCTTGTTTCGCCTAAATGCACATTAGTCCTGCAAAACCAGAAGTATAACACCAAAGCTACAGTGCCAAACATTTCATCCACAAACAGCCATCATATCAATTGTTGACCTGAAGTATCTGCTTTGACCCTGCCAGGATTAAAACAAAAATAGCAGTGATTGCATTAATTTACCCTATTGCACAGAAACAGTAGTTATGGGCTTGTATGACAGCTGACTTTACCCAAATACACATTAATCTTGCAAAGCCAGAATTACAACAGTAAACAGCCAAGGCCAGTCAACTCATTTCATTCACAAACACCCCCCCATTACCTAACTAAAGTAGCTGCTTTTTACCCTGTCAACATTAAAGTAGAAATGATAGTAGCAGTTGGGTTACATACTTGCATTACTTTAATTTTGTTGACAGAAACATTAGTTACAGCTTGTGTGTGCCAGCCAAATACACATTTTATTTTATTTATTTTACATTTGTTTACCCAGGTTTCTGCAACCGGCTTTAGATGAAAACACTTTTCAACAGATGTCCATGGAGAAAAGCTCCAACATATTAGAAACATTTTTAAACAAAACATTCAGTATATACATGAACAGATATGAAATAACATACATTAAGAATTACTCATAAACTTGCTAATTATTTTACAGTCATCTTAAAATACAGGCAGAAAAGTATTATAGTTTTGCAAAGTTGGAATTACAACAGTAAACAGCAGGGCCAGTTGTTTCTTTCACACATAACCCCAATCTCCATTGCCTACCCCACCCACAGTATCTGAAAACAACAACTAAAAGCAGACAAAACTGTCATTAAGGTAAGTATTCTTTTTTTCACGTAAACAATACTGAGTTCAGAGCTGTGGTTGATCTTACTTCACTCAAATGCACATTACTCTTGCAAAGCAAGCCAGAACTGCAGTCATTCCATTCACACATAGGCATTGCCCCATCCCAACTGCCAACACAGAGAATCTGCTTTGAGCCTACAAGGTTTAAAATAATGAAAATAAAAGACCAATGTTACATTACTGTGTTTCATTCACATCACATAGCCAAGAACTTGCATGTGATCTTACTTCACTTCACCCATACTCACTTTACTCATGCAAGAGTAGAGTTTGTTTCAGCAACAAAACATTGGCAAACTATCCTAATGTATCTTGACTAACCCTGCCAAAAGATCATCATCATCATCATCAGCCCCTTTTTCCCATTTTCCTACATGGGGTCGGGGTATCATGTTAACTGTTCCCAACTCCCTAGATTCAGTGCCACACTCCTGCCTTCTTCAACACTCATGCCTGACTGTCGCAGATCTTCTTTCACATAATCCTTCCACCTCTTTGCTGAACGTATTTGCTTCCTCTTACCTTCTTCCTGTCTGTCCAAAATCTTCCTAACCAGATTGTCTTCTGCTTTTCTACACATGTCCAAACCACCGTAATATGTTCTCTTTGATCTTTTCTGTAATTGGAGCTACTTGGGCTTCTGCTCTTATGTGCTCCTTTCTTCATCTGTCCCACAGTGTGCATCCTACCACCTTTCTCAGGCACTTCATTTCCATCACCTCTAGCTTCTTCAACTGTTCTGCCTTTACTGCCCAGGTTTCTGTACCATACAGTAGTACTGGTCGCACCACTGTCTTGTACACCTTACTTTTCAGCTTCTTTGGCATTCTTCTGTCATAGACTACACCTGACACTCTATGCCAGTTGGATGCAACCCCTCTGATTCTAGCTTTGACCTCTTCATTCAGACTTCCCTTTTCCTCAACCACCCCTCCCAGATACTTGAAGCTGTTTACCTGTTCCACTATCTTCCCTTCTATCTCTATTCTCAGCTTCTTCTGATTTCCCCAGTTTGCTGCCATTATCACCATCTTATCTATGCTAAGTTTCATCCCATGTGCCTTCCAATTTGCATTCCATTCTCCTATCCTTTGCTGAAGCTCTTGCTCAGAGTCTGCCTTTAAAGTCACATCGTCTGCATACAGCAACTTTGTTGATCTGTTCCTTCTGACCTGTTTGCAAATGTAGTCCCTCACCAGTTTGAACAGCAGTGGGCTCAGAGCTGAACCCTGGTGTACACCCACTCCCACTGGGAGCCCCTCTGTGAGGCCAACCACTGTTCATACTTGAGTCATTGGGTCCTTGTACATAGCCTGCACTAATACTACCAATGTTTCTGGGACTTCAAACCACCGCAGTACTGCCCAGTTTTCTTGGGACCTTGTTGTATGCTTTCTCTAAGTCTCTCTCCTCATCTCTACCTTCTTCTCAAGTATATGTCTCACTGCAAACATCGGGTCGTTTGTGCTGCATCCTGATCTGAATCCAAATTGCTCATCTCCCATCTTACATTCTACTACTCTGTGTATCCATTTATTAATCACCTTCTCCAGAACTTTCACGCAATGTGAAAGGAGTTTGATGCCTCTGTACTGCCCACAGTTATGGATGTCCCCTTTGTTCTTGTACACTGGGATGAGTATGATTATTCTCCAGTCATCTGGAATACACCTTTCTCTCCACATTGCTATAAGTACCCTTCAGACCCTATCTCACCCAGCATTTTTATCATATCTGCTGTAACCTCATCTGAGCCTGCTGGTCTCTCTAGCTTCATCTTCCTTAGTGCTGTTCTTACTTCTTCTAGGGTTGGCTCCTATTCTTCTCTTGTTGTAGGCTCTTTTTGGAGCAGTACAGCTTCTGTGGGGTTTTCTTCATTCAGAAGCTGCTGGAAATACTCCTTCCACCTGCTTTTGTTGTCCTGTGAACTGATGAGCAGGTTGTTGCTGGCATCCCTTATGAAGAGTGTCTGACTATCTTCTTTATCTTTCTGTCTTTGCCTTGCAACCTGATATGGTTTCTTTGCGCCCCTTACTGTGTCACTTTCCAGAAGTTGGTAGAGTGCTTCCGATGCCCTACTCTTTGTTATTGCAGCTTCTATCTTAGCTTCTTTGCTAACCAACCAGTAGTCCTTCGTAGCCTGGTCAGTCTTTTCTATCTCTCACTTCTTCCTGCACTCCTTCTTTCTTTTGATGACTTCCTGGACTTTGGCATTCCACCATCAGCTTTCCTTATGCACCTTATTTCCATATCTGGCTCTGCCACACATCTTTTCTGTAGTCCTAACTCCTGCTGTTCTTAGGTGCTGACATTCTTGTTCAGCTCTGCCTATTTCCTCCTCTTCTTGGGGTGCTAGAGCCCTGAGTAATTCCTTGAACTGCTGTACTCTCTCCAGTCAACTTCCAGGTCTTCCGCCTGGTAGAGCCTTCTCTGACCACTCCTTGCAGCTGTTTATGGCAACTAGTGGTTTATGCTGTGGGCCAACTGTTTCGCTGAGAATGACTTTGCAATCATGGATTCTACCCCAGTGCCTTTTCCTTTCTAGGAGGAAGTCTAGGAGTTGCATGATGGCTACTTTTATATGTGAACTTGTGACTATCTCTCTTTCTGCGCCATGTGTTGACTATTATTAAGCCATTTGCCAGACAGAAGTCTTCTCCTTCTTTATTCCTGTTCCCCCACCCATGTGGACCCAGTCAGTCCTCATATCGTGTTCTGTCTTTCCCGATATGTGCATCCAAATCACCCATTATCAACACCAATTCATGTTATCCTGCTTTATCTAGTAGGTCCTGCAGCTGCTGTCTGAATGCACTCTTTTCCTCACTATCACAACCCTGCTGTGGGGCATAGGTTGAGATTATGAATACTGTTCTATCATTACACTGGAGTCTGAGTGGCATGAGTCTGTCACTAATTCTGATGACATCCCTCACTGTCTTCTAAAGCCTCTCCCTCACCACAATTCCTACACCATTTCTAGCCTGTCCCCCTCTTGAGTAGTAGACTCTGTATCCCAAGCCAAGTGGCTTTGCTGCACTGCCCTTCTATCTTGTCTCTTGGATACATAGGATGGCCAGCCTCCTTCATATCATCATGTCATCCATTTCCATGCTGCATCCTGTCAGTGAACCTACATTAAGCATAGCAATTCTCAGTTCATGCTTGGCATCAGTGAACCTACATTAAGCATAGCAATTCTCAGTTCATGTTTGGCAGGTTGGTTGGTTGGTTGTACATCCAGCTTTTGCTCAAACAAGCTATCCCAGGTCACCCAGGCTGGGTAACTAGACACTGGCCGACCAGTAGCTTATTGGCCCAGGGCTGCTGGGCTTTATAGTGTGCATACACTGGCCAGTAGGGGCACATATACCCCTCCCACTGTTAGCATGGGTCACTGGCATAGGTCAGAGTAGGCCGGGACCTCAACCCACTTATCACCAGTAACTACCCATGCCCATTTTGGCAACATTAGTCAACATGACCAAATCACCTAGAGCCATATTTTACACCGCTGAGTGGCTAGCCCTGCCACGGCATGCAGTGTGTGATCTGTGTTCTCCTATCTTGAGGATATTGTGCACCACAGTAGATGCCCAAAGCTTTTGGGCTGTACAACTCTTCCCCATATTGGGCACCATGTAGAATCTGTGCTACTGCCCACAGCTCCATTCACTGGACATGGGAGGAACCCCACAAAGACACAGGGAGAACATGGGAACTCCAAACAGGCATTGGTCGGTGGTCAGGATCAAACCTTGTACCTTGTGCATGGGAGGCAAAGACCTTAACCATTATGCCTACTGGTGTCTCCAACACTGCAGATGAATAAGGATAAATATGCAAGCAAGAGGAGGTTGATACACATTTATTGATAATGAGGGAAAGAATAGAAAGGGAATAAGTAATGGCAAAATGAATGGGGAAAGGACCAGTGAGCTGGGTGAAACAGGCTCAAGAAGGAATTGCAGAGGCCCTAAAGCAGCAAAGTACACTGTTGTGGTTCTGACAAAAGAGAGGGTTGAGGGTCAGTCTATATCATTCGTAGAAAACGGAACTTTGAAAACAAGGGTTATCCTTTGTAAATACAGAAATAGTTATCAGGGTATTTGGAGGGGGCATCACAACAAATTGTGAGAAATTCTGAAAACACGCATAGAAAGAAAGAAAAAAAAATAATTATGTTACATGCAGTAATAGAAGAGATTGGGAAAAAGGCCTAGGCGGGAGAACTAAAAGAGAGAGCGAGTTAAGATACATATGAGGGATGACAGCACAAGTAATAGCAATACAGTTGTCCTATCTCTCAAACATAAGATCATAAGAAGCTGTGGATGTGGAGAATACAATCTGGTGGCAAGTTCCTCATGGGAAAAGAAAACAAAGACAGGTGTAGCTATACCAAAAAGGAGGTTGTGGCTAGTAGAAATAGTATGGAGACTAAAGGATAGGAAAGGCAGAATGTTGGGTATTAAGGGCATGATAGAGGAAATTAAGATTAATATAGTAACAATATACATACCTTCAAACATTACAGGTAAAAAAAAAAAAATGTCACCCACAAAGGACCCCACAGAACGCACTGCATATCTAGTATCTGTTTGACAACTGCCAGGATATTATATTAAAAAAAAAATCAATAGCCCCCAAAACACACAGACCACTAGCATCTGGATGATCCTGCCAGGAAAAAAATGCAGGAAGTATCTCGTTGGCCCTGCCAGGGAAAAAAAATGAGAACTTACCTTAAGCCCTAATCCGATCACTGCCTCTCCAATCTCTTGCCTCTCCCTTGCAACTAAAGCACGGGAAGAGAGCATGAGAGTAACAGGACTGACTAATCAGCAGCCACGTCATGTACTCAGATTATGTGGCAGGCTGCTGGCTTCACAGCCCCATCAGCTTGCTATTTCCTGCAGTTAAAATGGCAATGACTTCTGGGCATCTTCATTGATGCATGCGGTCTTTCCAATCTGGACAGTTTTAAAAACAGTCCAGATTCAAAAAAGTTTTTTTTTTTTAACTTTTTATTTAAAGCAGAACCTGAGCACACATGCACCTTGCTCCAAGTTCGGCACAGAATCACAATTCGACTTTACACACTAGCTTGCAGTTCAAGCTGCTACCAGTGTGTCAAATTTAATAATTAAACTTTTTTCTTTGTTTTTTTTTTTTGAGAAAGTTTGCAGGGGGCTGCAGCCCAGCAGTCTGATACCATGAGCTACCCTGGATATTACTACTATAAATATAGTAATTACATTACAGTTATGATGGCAAATTAAGACACCTATGCCCTTCTTTTGTAAATTCCCTATGTTTATGTTTATTATAACTACAAGATGCAGCAGAAAAAGCATTTTCTCATTAACCTGAAAAAGATAACATATTTTGATCCACACTCCCTATGATCCACATTTAGGACTGTCCTACAGACCACTGTGTGGAATACTGCAGCTGCATGGTACTGAATCTAGACTAGATTCCACAAAACCCACCTAGTTAAAGTACTCGATTCCACAAAACCCACCTAGTTAAAGTACTAGATTCCACAAAATCCACCTAGTTAAAGTACTAGATTCCACAAAACCCACCTAGTTAAAGTACTAGATTCCACAAAACCCACCTAGTTAAAGTACTCGATTCCACAAAACCCACCTAGTTAAAGTACTAGATTCCACAAAATCCACCTAGTTAAAGTACTAGATTCCACAAAATCCACCTAGTTAAAGTACTAGATTCCACAAAATCCACCTAGTTAAAGTACTCGATTCCACAAAACCCACCTAGTTAAAGTACTAGATTCCACAAAATCCACCTAGTTAAAGTACTAGATTCCACAAAATCCACCTAGTTAAAGTAGACTGCTTGCTTCTTGACATTTCTGCAGTAATCTTTAAAACTATACATCCATCTGTTTCCCTTCACTTTTTGCCAAACTATATAACCAGGTCATTTTCCTTCGCCTCAAGAACAAAAGCTGGACCTGTTAATACCCTAACAATTAAAATTACAAAAGTTTCTTTCTGATGCAGATGTATGGCCACACATCTTATAGACCAGTTTCAAGTTACTTTTATTCAGCACTCATCATGACATGTTAAGGAAATACACATTCTCTTCAACAAGAGCTCAGACCCTGCTGTATTCATTACTCTTTGTTCAGTGGATACATAAATTCCATATCAAGATAAAGCAGAACTAAAGAAACCTGTTTTGTGCAACATTAACTTAAGAAGACCCATAAGCAGTTGTTCAGCATGCCTTATCCTTTTCTACACAAATAAGTTAACTTAGTAAACGCAATATATGCATTCTAACTACAAGTTTCTGGATCTCCCTACTCAGAGAAAAAAATTTTCGTCCTTCAGACTGGGTGATTTGCCAACTATTAGGTAACGTCAAGCATCAGCATATTTAAAACAAACAGCTCTTACCTACAAAAATGGAACATATTCTGGCTAACTAGGATACTTGTATATCTTCATCACTTGGTAGGTCTGACCATAAAGCAATCTCTGTCAAAACAAAAATTAAAACCAGAGATCCCTTCCTTACAAGGTACCTTTAGAAATTTCTTTAAGACAAACTACCTACTCCTAACTGACACATTGGCAAGCTTCAGCTCCCCACCAAACACAATTAACTCCACTGAATATGCAGAAACAGACACCATCACACTATACCAGCATGCAAACAGCTGAAGAGATGCAGCTACACCCCATAGGAACAAGTGCAGGGAAAACCCTAGAAACAAACCAACATAGTGGAACTATAATGTCAACAAGATTTATAATAAAAGAGAAAGAATGTTGACTAAAATAAGAAGACAATTACCAGAATGTTAGAGCCTTTTCCACTGAAATATAAAAAAAAAACAACTCCAAAGATTAATAAACTCCACCAAAACCAAGTTTCAGGCTAAAATAAATACCCAAGCCAAAGGCAATCATGAGGCATTTTTTTAGTTATGTTTGCATTCTCAAAAGCACAATGCAACAATGCACTGAGCTGATTGTGAATGATGTTACCTACAAGGAAGCTGAAGATATGGCAAACCTACTGGCCGATAAATTCAGCTCTAACTTTACCCTTCTCTCCACTCCATCTATCCCTCAATATATACCTAAAACTGTCTCGCCTCCAGCTATCACACAAGACCAAGTCCTAAAAGCGGTCTCAAAAACTGAAAATACCACATCAATGGGTCCTGAGAATATCCCCGGATGCATCTTAAATAGCACGAAGCATGATTTAGCCACACCCCTATCAACACTGTTCAATCTCAGCCTCCATACAGTTTTTGTAATAAGTGAAGGAAGAGCAGCTACAGTCATTCCCCTGCATAAGGGAGGACCTTTCACAGAACCAGGCAATTGTGTACCCATAAGTCTGACCCGCCTCATATGCAATACTATGGAAAGACTTATCATGGAATTAATCAATCAGGACAGGGAACCTCCAAACACTGGACCAATCTCATTTTGGATTCGTCAAGGGCAGGTCATGCTTAATCAACCTGGTGGATTTTTTGAAAAGGTCACCAAAGCAATGGATGGTACACACCACATACTTTGAACTGGCCAAAGTTTTTGACACAATTCCCTGCTCAGGCATGGTTGAAAAGCTAAATAAACTGGAAATAAACCCTTATGTCACCCATTGGATTGCCAACTGACTCACAGATGGGATGCAGGAAATAAAAATAGGGGAACTTACCTCAACAAAGAAACCAGTCACCAGTGGAGTGCCCCATAGCTGTTTGCTGGGAGCTCTCCTGTTTTGCATCCACTTTTTTCTGAACTAAAGGCAAATACCAAAGGGCTCTGGCTGACTAAGTCTGCAAATGACTGTAAGCTAGGAGCAGTCATTGAATCCCCAAATTACTTAGACATCCTACAGGAAGGTTTGCCCCAAATAAATAACTGGGATCAAATCATGGACTGAAACTTAATGCCAAAAATAACTTACTGTATCTTTTGGGGAGTCATCTACCTCAGTGAACTACCACATTGACAATACTCCTCTAAGAGCTGACACAGTTGTTCTAGATTTGGGAACTTACATGGGCAGTGATCTAACTTTTGGCCAATGTGTATCCATTGTTGTAAGAAAGTCCTTCTATACTTCACAGCTTCTAAACAAAGCGATTGTGTCTAGATCTAGGGATGTTATTCTCCCCCTTTACTCAGCGTTTATTAGACAATCATTGTATATAATGTCCCTTTGGCCTGTGTCTGTCCAGACACATGCAACAACTGGAATGCCACAGAAATACCTTACTAAAAGGATACGAGGCCTAAACAACATGTCCTACATGGACCAGCTCAAAGCCCTGTCATTATACTTGGTATCCTCCAGACTGCAAAGAGATGACGTGTTTGGTATACAAGGCATCTTCTGACCCAATTGCACTTCAGCAAGTCAAATGGCATCAGAAATACTTGGGCTAGTGGTCTAAACCTCTTCTGTAACATCAACAGGATTCTTTTTAGGGACAAGTATGTCTCACAGAAGATACCGCTGCTCTGGAACAGACTCCCCATTCACATAAAACAAAGTTCATCCTTGTCCATATTCAAGTGCAACTTGTATCTATGGATGTTAACAGAAAATCTACCCCAGACTACTCCTTGTACTGCTTACTAATGGACAGGGACAGCACCTAAATGTTTTATCATTTACATGGGTCCCCACAAATTATCAATGGTATGATCCCAGTTATTCTCATTATGGTTAATATATAATTATCAATTATGAGATGGGTAAGGCCACTATCTAACCAAACTGGATAGGTTAATTCGAGCACAAAACGTGAAACTGGCTAGGCTAAAAATGGTCTGCAAAGGCAATTAGGCCAGTACTTACTTATGAACCAAGTTTGTATACAACCATTATCATCTCCGATGTTGTAACCCTTCAGCAAGAAGTTACATGTGTAAATAACTGATATACTGAAAACGGGCACAGGCTGAATGCAAAACAGTGTAATATTGTCACAATTGGCAGACCCACCCCCAAAACATATAGCATAGGCAGTACTCCACTTCAAAATGAAAATGTCGTTAGGAAGCTTGGTTCATTGATTGATAACCCCACTCTTTCAGTCATGTGACTTTATGTAGACAGTTCTAGTTACAGTAGTTAATTGCCAAGGGAATATCATTCAGATCTAAAGAGGTCATTGGTCTCCTTTATATTCAGTGTTGATTGTACCAATTATTAAATATAATGCGCCCTTTGGGATGTACCACACTAGACCTATCAAACAAGTAAAAAGACCCCAGAGGTTCCTAAATAAGAAGATCGCAAACTTAAAGACCCTGAGCTACCAAGAGAGACTGGAAGCATTGTCCCTTTATTCAGTTTCTTACAGACTCTTGAGGGGAGAACAATGCCTTGCTTTCCATGCCATTAGAGATCATGTTGTCCTGGATCTCTTGTATTTCCACAAGTCTAATAGTTTCCCAAGTACCATAACTAAGGACCTAAATTTTGTCCAGCAGATAGTAAAATGCACTGGAGAGACAGATTCATCACACAACACCCTCCCCTCATCTCATTCACACACACACACACACACACACACACACACACACACACACACACACACACACACACACACACACACACACACATCTGGAACAGACTGCTCCTGCAGATTAAGCAATGTAATACAGTATCATCCTTCAAATGGGACTTGTTTGATCACAACCACAAAGTCCCCCCAGGCTTGACTGATCTCACCTAGAGAAAGGGGTTACTATTTGGATACTGGGAAGGTGCAAATGATCACAAGACTTCTTATAAATCCTATGAAAAATGTCTTAGTCAACCTTTTCAAAATATATCTGGCCAGGTAGACAAGTATCTGCAACATACATTCTAGAAAACGTTTTGCCAAATACTATGATTTACTAATTTTGCATAACATATAAAATAGTTCTACAGTAGACTCCCTCTTATCCGGCCTCTCTTTAACAGGCCTCCTCTTTAACCGGCCATCAAATTTCTGTTGTAGCCCTAGCAAAAGACAGCAGAGAAGAACAACACTTCCACCTCCTCTGGACTAAATAATGACAGACATTTGAGTTTTAGACTTTGTCTGTTTGTGTCTTTGTTTGTGTCTTTCGGCTTTTCCCGGTTAGGGGTCGCCACAGCGGAACTCCGGTCCGCTAATGATTGGTAGTGGATTTTTACATACCGGGTTACCAGCCCTGATGCACAACCTTCAATGAAGGCATGCCCCATTCACGTATGCCTCCACACAGAAGAAGCTCTAACTGAGAATCGAACGGGACAACATCTTCCTATGAGGCGACAATGCTACTGCAGCACCACCACCGAGTTTTAGACTTTGTATTCATTAGAAAAATACATACTAACACAAATCCTGTTATTCCAGCTGATTTATAACCTATAAATGCTTGTTTATCCAGCCTAAGATCTGGTCCCAGCAAGACCAAATAAGAGGGAGTCTACTGTACTGCAATACACTGTATTCTTTTACTTCCCATCTGTCTAAGGTAACCCTGTACTGCTTTACTGCCTCATATTCTACCCAAATGTTATGAAGAGTAAAACATGTTAGGAGATTTTTCTTTTTTTTAATGGATTATTGGAAGGAAAATAAAGGGAAATGAAAAATAATTTGGTTAAAGTTATTAATTAATGGGGACTGCACTTATAAATATAGGCTATTATATGGAAACAAATGGTCATGAGAAAAAATAATGTAAAAGGAAATATGCATTGTAGTCGTTTAGCTGAAGCCATGCATCAGACACAGGACAAAGCTATCAATCATCTGTTATTTTTGGGATTCTTGAATTGGGTATAAAAGCTTCCTTTTTATGTTATGAGAAGCATGGTGATTCATTGGTCAGTTCTCTTCTTTAGAGTGTCATGGTGGGCTGTTTCCTCACCTTTGATCACTGTGTAGTTTGCATGTTCTCTCTGTATCTGTAATCCAGTTTATTCCTACCTCCCAAAATCATGCTGGTGGATTGGCCACTAAATTATCAAATTATGCAGATCTATATCTATATCAGCTAGCTAGCTAGCTATGAAATCACTAATGTTCTTCTGAAGGCTATTTAGTTGGACTATTCACAGCATCTTAACTAAGTGTTTTTTTTTTTGGTGGGGGGCTTGCATGCGCACTACACTCTGCATATGGGTAGCTGCATCCCCTGATAACTTAAATATATCAACTCTGTGATTACACAATACCTGATTAACAAATGAGAAATAAACACATTTTGAATTACAACTATTACTTATGAAATTGTAGTTTCAAAACTTAGAAAATAGAGTAAGAACTAAATAAAGGATGCAAAAAAATAGTTTCAGCAATTAAAAACTACTATGCTTGGAATTAAATGTGTCTAATATATTTAAAAAAATAAATATTTTTCAGAAAGAACTGGAAAGTATGATGCGAGGAAAATGAAGACTTATTATTGGATGGAACAGTACACAAATATATGTTTTTATTGATTCATAAATAAACTGTAAAAGTGATGGGTGCTGTACTTATTTGTATGAGATTTTTTTCTTAATTGTTCTGATATGCTTCTATTTAGATAAAATGTACCCTGCCCTTGTCAACAGATGACAAGGGATCTTTAATGTTTACCTGAGTTACCACCAACTTGGGCATATGGGACCTACATTTAACATTTCAGTGGAATGATGGTACCTCTGGACTGCAATATCCCTTTGTGCTGTACTGCAGTGTCATTACTGGAATACAAATCCTTCTGATGTTTGTGACATCAAAGGCAAGTGTGCTACATGCTAAGTCATTAATATGGACAATGAGCAAACAGTACTACTGAAAAAAGTCAATTTAATTAATATAATCCTGCCTTAATTTGTGTACTGATGCACTGTGCCAACTTAAGCTATGACATGCTACAGTAAGCTAGGTAGTTCTAATTAAGCTATATAATACCTATTTAAGTTAATCAAGTCTACTTTAAAATACAACTTTATCAAGAAATTTAAAAAAATGATTTGCTTCTAACTGATTATTCTTCATGCCTTTAAATCTTTTTTATGAAAGAACAGGAAAGTATGATGAGATGAAAATGAAGACTTATTCTTGGTGCAACAGTATAAACATACAACTTTATCAAGAAAATTTAAGAAAAGATGATTTTCTTCTAATTTTGATATTCCTCATAGTGTTAATGTCTTTAAATATTGCCAAGGTGATTAGTATTATGTTCCAGTCTGTTATATTCCCAATGTCTTATAAGACTACCATAATGATACGATTTTGTTTCACAGTAAAGGCTGCTACTTCTCACAACACTGTGGGCCCCTGTCTTTGAAGTATGTATATACATTTTTCACACATTGAGGCCACTATAGTTTTTGTTGCATTATCCATCCGTGAACTTAAAATAGCTTTGTACTATGTCATTGGTTTCTTTGCAATGTCTCTGGAGGTAGCATTATTACATTGTTTTTAGTAACCTAAGAAAGTCCTAGATACTATATACAACAGTTCTGAATGTTTAGTCAGGAATATATGGTAAACTAGTTACCTTTGTTGACCTTGTTTCTCATGTTGTGGTGTCAGCTGGTTTATGATCCAGTAATTCTATTTACCCATGATCGACAACTAAGAGTTAAAGACTAATATATGGTAAGAAAAAACGCCGAAATTGGTGTTGCCAAACACCACGTACCAACCAAACAAACTGGAAGCGAAATGAAGGATAACCTTCAAAGTTTATTGTAAATCGATATAAATCCACAGCAAAACACACTATTGACAAACCCATTAAATAGGAAAAAATTGTTTTTCAATACTAGGTCCATTAACCCTGTGCACACTACCTTTTCTTCATGGGTCAATCTACTATCCGCAAATATTTCTTCTTCAAACATCATAATGCCAGCTTCATATGGTATAGAACCAAACAAATCGATAATGTCTATGGTAACAAAAGTTAATTCTTCGTGATACAAATTAATGTTCAAAATACCCAAAAGGTCCCAAGAATCTTTCAAAATTGTTTCCTTTTCTATCCAAATGTGCTTTGTCTTAACATCCACATATTTAGCTAGGGAATTAGTTTTTGACCCACCCGCTGAGACAATAGTCTCAGTGGTGGGTCCATGCTATTTTTGTGGATTTTCGGGATACCAAATATAACTGGTATTTTGGGTTTGGTCTTTTTCAAAAAAAGTTAAAGTCTTAATATTAATGAGCTCTTCATTCATCATATCTTCCAAAACACCATCAATTTTGTAGTAAGCCATATTAATTTCATTTCTAGAGACCTCCCTGTATTTTGTTTCGTTCTTTAATATTTCATTCATTTTACCTTCATATACAATCACATCCATCACCACCACTCCACCCCGCCCGTATCGGGTTTCATGACCCTAATATTTCTGTTAGTTTTTAATTCTTCCAAGATTAAATACTCCTGGGGGTGGAGATTGTTGTGAATTTTGCTGTCTCTCATATTTTTCTCCTTTCTTCTAATTTCTCTTTCCATAATGTTTTCAAAATTCTTTAGCTGCGTATGTATAACTGGATTAAAAACATATTTCTTCGTTAATAAATTTTCGTTTATAACATTCCTGTTTCTTTTCACCTCAACATCCATACCTTCTTTATGAAACAACAACTGCAAATTCATCTTCCTAATAAAAAGTTTCATATCAATGAGAGTTTGTGTAGAATTACCTTTTACTAGTGGTATGAACTTGAAACCCTTTTCCAGTAGTTTAAAATGCTGAACATTTAATACCAAATTGCTAAAATTGTAAATAGTTAACCCTCCTAAAGTGTATTTGTTCTCATTCTCCTCTATAATGTAATTCAGTGTATCCTCTATTGGGTGGGGGTCCCTATTGTCTGTATTTCCCCCTCCCCCTTCCCCCCCCCCCCGTTGTTGAAAATGTCCTTGCTGTCTTCTATCCTGCCATTTCTCACTCTCTGGCCTTTCTAGTGGGGGAAATTCACCATCGTATTCATTTTCCATCCATTCTCCATTTTCCTCATAATTTCTGTTTTTTTCAAAGGGCTTTTTGTAATTATAATTGTTGTATTGTTTGTGGTTATCATACTGATACCTATAACCCGGTTTGGGGTAACTAACCTGGTTGTTGTATTCCTGGATATCCCTTTTTAATTTGTCCATTTTCCTATTAACTAAAGGTTTGCATTTATCATCTATTTCATCTTTCATTTTAAAATATTCCTGCCTTTCTTCTTTAATTTGAAAAATCAAATCTTCTTTAATACACAAGTCCAAGGATTCTATCTGTGTTTGAAGGCTTTCTAAATTTCTGTTGTTTTCCTTAACTATCAACCTAACAATGTCTAACCCACATTTATTAAACACCACTATCAAATCCTTATGAAATTCTGATCCAATCTATACATTGTTAGGATATTTCCAAGTTCTCAGTCCCTTAGGGACAATATCACGCTTTAAACATTCATTGAGATATGCGTTTTCAATCATTATAGTTTTGTATTTATGCATAAGTTTAAACATGTTATTCAATTTTTTACTGAAAGAATCATTATTATTACTTCCATTTTGCTGTCTGATAACGTTAGTACTGAAAGAATACTGCATTTTTAACCAGTCCTTCATGTCCATAGACTTATCATGGTTAACAGTACCTGAATAATTCTATTGCCTTTGACTCGGTTGTTTGTCAAAGAAATGAACAGAGTTCTCTTCATTGTCCATAAAAATCGCTGGTGTGTCTGCAGGGTTGAAGCGGCTACCATTCGGTTCATCCCCTTCATCATACGCTCCTTCAGCGCCACATAGTTCCCTTTTACGTTTACTTTTGTGACAATACACCTCCTTCTCCTCTCGTGCACACCGCTTACTTGTCCCTTCTGCCTCCTTCCTGACCAGGGTTTCGCATAAGGGAGTAAGAAGATCTACCAGCTGGGTTAGTTGTCCGATAAGCCTCTTTGATTGGCCAACGTCATCAGAACCTCCGTTCCTCTCCTTCCCTTCCACTTCCATGGCAAAACGAAACAAACCAAGAAAAAACGCCGAAATTGGTGTTGCCAAACACCATGTACCAACCAAACAAACTGGAAGCGAAATGAAGGATAACCTTCAAAGTTTATTGTAAATCGATATAAATCCACAGCAAAACACACTATTGACAAAACCATTAAATAGGAAAAAAATTGTTTTTCAATACTAGGTCCATTAACCCTGTGCACACTACCTTTTCTTCATGGGTCAGTCTACTATCCGCAAATATTTCTTCTTCAAACTTTTAGTTAATAGGAAAATGGACAAATTAAAAAGGGATATCCAGGAATGCAACAACCAGGTTAGTTACCCCAAACCGACGGGTTATAGGTATCAGTATGACAACCACAAACAATACAACAATTATAATTACAAAAAGCCCTTTGAAAAAAACAGAAATTATGAGGAAAATGGAGAATGGATGGAAAATGAATATGATGTTGAATTTCCCCCACTAGAAAGGCCAGAGAGTGAGAAATGGCAGGATAGAAGACAGCAAGGAAATTTTCAACAATGGGGGGGAGAAGGGGGAGGGGGAAATACAGACAATAGGGACCCCCCACCCAACAGAGGATACACTGAATTACATTATAGAGGAGAATGAGAACAAATACACTTTAGGAGGGTTAACTATTTACAATTTTAGCAATTTGGTATTAAATGTTTAGCATTTTAAACTACTGGAAAAGGGTTTCAAGTTCATACCACTAGTAAAAGGTAATTCTACACAAACTCTCATTGATATGAAACTTTTTATTAGGAAGATGAATTTGCAGTTGTTGTTTCATAAAGAAGGTATGGATGTTGAAGTGAAAAGAAACAGGAATGTTATAAACGAAAATTTATTAACGAAGAAATCTGTTTTTAATCCAGTTATACATACGCAGCTAAAGAATTTTGAAAACATTATGGAAAGAGAAATTAGAAGAAAGGAGAAAAATATGAGAGACAGCAAAATTCACAACAATCTCCACCCCCAGGAGTATTTAATCTTGGAAGAATTAAAAACTAACAGAAATATTAGGGTCATGAAACCCGATAAGGGGGGTGGAGTGGTGGTGATTGATGTGATTGTATATGAAGGTAAAATGAATGAAATATTAAGGAACGAAACAAAATACAGGGAGGTCTCTAGAAATGAAATTAATATGGCTTACTACAAAATTGATGGTGTTTTGGAAGATATGATGAATGAAGAGCTCATTAATATTAAGACTTTAACTTTTTTGAAAGAGACCAAACCCAAAATACCAGTTATATTTGGTATCCCGAAAATCCACAAAAATAGCATGGACCCACCACTGAGACCTATTGTCTCAGCAGGTGGGTCAAAAACTAATTCACTAGCTAAATATGTGGATGTTAAGACCAAGCACATTTGGATAGAAAAGGAAACAATTTTGAAAGATTCTTGGGACCTTTTGGGTATTTTGAACATTAATTTGTATCACGAAGAATTAACTTTTGTTACCATAGACATTATCAATTTGTTTGGTTCTATACCATATGAAGCTGGCATTATGATGTTTGAAGAAGAAATATTTGCGGATAGTAGATTGACCCATGAAGAAAAGGTAGTGTGCACAGGGTTAATGGACCTAATATATGGTAAACTACTTACCTTTGTTGACCTTGTTTCTCATGTTGTGGTGTCAGCTGGTTTATGATCCAGTAATTCCATTTACCCATGATCGACAACTAAGAGTTAAAAACTGTTGACCTTGTTTCTCATGTTGTGGTGTCAGCTGGTTTATGATCCAGTAATTCTATTTACCCATGATCGACAACTAAGAGTTAAAAACTGTTGACCTTGTTTCTCATGTTGTGGTGTCAGCTGGTTTATGATCCAGTAATTCTATTTACCCATGATCGACAACTAAGAGTTAAAGACTAATATATGGTAAACTACTTACCTTTGTTGACCTTGTTTCTCATGTTGAGGTGTCAGCTGGTTTATGATCCAGTAATTCTATTTACCTATGATCGACAACTAAGAGTTAAAGACTAACTTTCAGCGATTCCAGTAATTCTGCAGCTCGCTTCATGCTCATAACCGGATCATTGTTGATCCTTATCACTAATGAAACACTGATTTAATTATTAAGTTTTGTTAATTATGGTTTTCTCCTCAGATTATTGCCTGCTTCCTGTTAATATGTTCGCTGTAATTTGGTCTTTCAGTATTGCCATCTGCCGTTCTATTTTTATAGACAAGTGTACCTTTCTTAATCATTATCTTCATTTTCTACCTCTCTATCACTACTTTTGTATCAAATTTCTTAAACGTTTTGCTGCTGTGTATTGTTCTATTTTTTTTGTCTTTTCTATGAAAGATGTTCTGTTTGTTTTGCTCTAAACTGATGTTTCAGCTTCTGTGTTTTCTAGCAAAACTATTTTGTTTCTTACAGTTTCTACACACCTTTCCTTGGGCTGCACATTGTTCGGTATGAGGATATTATTTACCAATGTGTCTGCACTATCTTTTGTAACTTCTTCTCGTTTCTGTGGCATTTACTCATTCATTTTTCTGTCTAGTTCACTCACTTTCTTTGTTTCTTTCTTCTTTAACTCTGTCTCTTTGCTTCCATCCTTTTAACTTCTTTATCTTTACACTCTCTGATCTTTGTATATGTGTCAGAATATCAAGGGATCTAGAAGAAAAACTAGATGCTTTTCTTTAGTGATGTATGGCTCAGACCATCTTCCATACCTTTATGTTTGCATTGTGTCCAGGTTTCTCTCCTAATGTCAGTGAACTCACATTTTCAAGTTGCTGTCCTTAGCTGGGCATAATACACCTCTGTGGATTCATCTTTTTCTATCTTATACTTCTAAACTTAAATATACCATGTTCTCCATTTTCTTGGACTCAAAGCAGCTTTTCAGATTGTCTAATGCAAGATGGACTCTTGTCACCTTGTCCTGTTATGGACTGGTTACATAAATGTCATATATTTGTTTTTCTTCAGTGTGTATTAATTATACAGTTAACTATTTCTTGTTTAGCTGAACACTTTTGGATAATTCTGAAAACTGGCTATTGAGTTCTTCCTATGTGAGCTTGTATTTTGCTGGTTGCAGTCTGTTTTAAACAATGGCAGTGTAAGATCTCCACAGACAACTTTTTCAATTTCTTTGTAACTACACCTGAAAATTGAATCTCCACAGACAACTTTTTCAATTTCTTTATAACTACACCTGAAAATGTTCTTTTTTCCTGTTATTTTCTATCGCTTTCCTCTTGTGTGTCTATAACAGCCTTTTATGACTTCCTTGTAAAAAAAAGCTACTTGAATGCAGTCTTCCACTCCTGTCTTTCTTCTTTTCCCATAGAAAAAATGTGATTCATAAAATCAGTTATGCCATGGTCATTTTGCACACAGTCATACTGTTTGACCTGAGTTCTCATTTTCCCATTTCAGAAAGGTGGCTTATCTGCACCTATCAGCAGCTGTTGTTCTGTTGCCTTATTGCATTTCCTCATTAAAATCTTTGCGGAATGAACATTGACATCTTCTTACTAAGTTCCTTATCTCTCCAACTCAGCATGATTTGTTGTCCTTGCATGGGACAGACAGCTTTACTTGATTTAGTGCAATGTATCAGATCTCATCTCTGTATGTTCATCCTCTCTCTTTCTATCATTCGTAATCGTACAGAAGTCTTTGATATTGTTCCACTTACTCGTCTTACTTCTTCTGACTTGTCCCAGATTGCTAGCAGGTGTTTTAACACCTACTTTGAATGCGTAATTCAATCTGTTAAATGGAGTAATAGTTTCTTTTCTATTTTGCCATATTCTCCTTTTCTCACTTGTTGCCTTTTTACAGTGTTTGAAGATAACATGATAATTCAAAGTGCTGGTGCCAAGTCTGTTCTATGTGCTAATGGTTCGGCTATCTTGATTGTGGTGAATCAGCTTCCTTATACAACTCAGACTATATAACAAAACATTCAAATATGACTGACCTTAGGGGATTTCCATTTCAAATCAGAAATTAGAAATCTCTGTTATTCCTTAGTAATAACACAACCCTAACAGCAAAAATGCATCATGAAGGTCATCTATCTTGACCAGTATCCTGTTGAAGAGACAGAGTTCACTCAATTTTTTTGATTTACTACTAGACAATTAACTAAAACTTGACCGACATGTTAATTCTATGGTTAAAAATATTAACCAACACTTGAGACTATTGTAGAATCACTGCACTGTCATCACTCTACGTATTTCTACCCACTGCTGCTATGTATCGTAATTCCTTTTTTGGCCCATGTACTTACCGATTTCCACACCTGTGTCTACAGTATGCTGCATGAAGGTTGTAATCATATTGCTAGGTTTATTGCTGCCATCAATCCAGAACCCACCACTCATTCTCTCTTTGGCATTTAAAGTGGCTTGAATTCAAACAATATCTGTCATATACTCATTAGAAGTTTTCTACTGAGCTGAGGTTTTCTACATCCCAAACTGGTCATCTTTAAAATGCATCATATGTCCATAATTTCATAGCTAAGTACTAGGTAGGTTCATAGGTTCATAGATTAGTACTAGGCTAACTGTCCTTGTGGACCATTTTAAGCCTAGCCAATTACTTAATGTGAGAATCAAACACTGCACCTTGTGCTTGCAAGGTAAACACCTTAACCATTATGACAACCTCCCAAAAGTCAGTCTGCCTAGCCAATAACTCATACTCAAAAATTTATTCCAGGTTCAAGGAGGGCAATACAAGATACACCGCAGGAGAATTTGAGGGCACCCATCCCACCCATCTAGAGTGTTACCCTGCCTGGTATATAATGGATTTTTTTCAGAGGAGGGATATATATTGTGATGTGGCTCTGCCATGCAAATGGATCTTTTTATTTGTTGATGAAGGTTTAGTTATTTTAATTGGGAATTCGAAGAACCATTTGTTCAGTGGTACACGTTGGTATCACTCACTATGTAATTTGACGCCATCAGCCACATTACCTAATATCTATTCTAAACCTATAAATCACACAGATGGTGCCTATTACCCTGTTTATGTATTTATCTAAATACTTAATGTGCTCAAAGGTTTATTATTTAACACTGTAATGTTGAAACCCAACCTAAAATATAATGTATAAGAAACACATATAAACAAAGTAAACAATAGATAAATAAATATCAGCAGAAATAAAAACTGATACTGATTTTTGGAGTGGATGTACGAAAATCCTTCTAAAAGATGGTACTCCAGTGACCTCCTGATAAAGGCTTCTGAATCATGTCAGGGAAGGTAGCTTATTCCAGAAGGCTGGAGCAAGGTAAACAAAAGAGAGCCTAACAAATATTTCAAGCAGGGCCCAGATCACATAGAGGAGGGGTAATATATAAGGCTAACAGTCTGAAAATTAAGGTACTGGATAGCAGGCTCTGCATCTGCTGTAGGTGATGTGCCAGGTCATTCTCCAAGAGTCCAACGTAAAGGGAATTGCAATGGTCTATGTAAAAAAAAAAAAAAAAAAAAAAGTACATGAATTACTTTCACCATGTCTGTAGACAGAAAAAGGTGCCAGACCACACAACTTGCTTTAATGGGAATATTATCTCACTATGATGTCTAGTCCTTCAACATAAACTTTCATTAAGAATGTTTAAAATAAGCAGCCCTTCTTGTTGTTCCTGACCTCACTGTGATTGTTTTGCTGGCTCTCAGTCAACATATCATAGTCCAAAATGTCAGAATCCTTCATAATATCAAGAAGAACAAAATGGAATACATTATTTGACCTTTTGACATCAGGAGACCACAAACAATCCAAATAAGGGCTGCATCAGTCCTGCGCCTAGATCTAAAACCAAACTGGCAGGGATCAAAGAATCCATGAAATGCCATGTAGGAGTAAATCTGTACATAATCTGCCTCTACAGTCTGACCTTTAAGAGAGACTAGAGACTCAGCAATACTTTTCTAGTAAGTAACATCTGGATACAAACCAGCGAACCTCAAACGCACAAACTGAGAGGCGAATAGGGTACACACCAAAATAATGTATTAATTTATTGAGCACTTTCATCCATTTATAACCAATGACGTCTTCAAAAGAAGTCACTGGTTATAAATGGACGAAAGCTTTCAACACCAAAATAATTTATCAATTTATTGACTGCTTTCATCTATTTATAACCACTGACTTCTTCATAAGAAGTCACTGGTTATAAATGACCAAAAGCTCTCAATACATTAATAAATTATTTTGGTGTGTATCCTACTTGTCTCTCAGTTTGTCCATTTGAGGTTTGCTGGTTCTGATCTGGACATTTTTTTTTTTTTTTTAGTTTTGTGTTTTACCCAGATTCTGGGTTTGTGCTTTGTGTCAGTGTAAACTTCTCCAGTAAGTCCTAACTCAAAGATGGTTTGCTGAGAGGGGAAATAACCAAGGCACTTCTAATAAAGATGGAAGAAAATAAATAGTTTAAATCAGGAGCATACAATTTGAAAAATAACTGATTCTGATAAAGAAGATTTTGCTAGCCTCACTAGACCAGGATTCAGCCTCCACTTCGGAGAATGCAACAATGAAAGCACATTGTACCTAGGATGATGCCTCACTACAAACAGAAAATGATTGACTTCAGTAATTGGCTTAGTTTCTGGTGTCATTCTAAGGGGATCCAGTATCTGTCAACCTGGGATGACATAATCAACAAACCTTGATGCTTTGCCAGAGATGGTCTTCATCTGTTACCCCTGGGATTTTGGCTACTGGCTAAGGCTCTTGCCACCTGTATAGTGCCTTTTCTAGACAGTGTCTCAAGGACAAAATTCCCAACATAAAAACTCCATCTAGAAACAACCTCAGGGTTATACTACTAAATGCTAGGCATCTTAACATGAAACTGCACTCACTGGAAGCATTCCTCACTTCGGAAGATGCAGCCATTTGTGCAGTCACGGAGGTCTAGTTCAAGGCTGTAGAGAGCACCCCAGCCACACATTCAGACCACAAATTGAAGGCATGAAAACCAAAGGAGGTGGTGTATCAATATTCATTAAAGATAAATGCACCCCCAGATTGATTAAACAGCATGATTCCCTGGAGATACTTCAGGTGCAATTAACTGTTGGTGGGACACCTAATCAAGTCATTGCCAGCTACAGGACCCCCTTTATGAATCATGACACCCACTCTGCCTATTTGGATCTACTTGAGTCTATCAAGATACATCTGAGCACCATGGTTTTGAACAACTTTAACTACCCATCCATTGACAGGGTAAATTACTCGTGCTCAAATTCACTTGCCCAAAGGTTCCTTGATTTAATTAACTCCAGTGCCCTGGACCAGTTGCTTGACACCCCCACAAGGGGTGCCAACATCATGGATCTGGTGCTTACCAATATGGGGACCACTGTAGCACCCCTACTGTGAGGTTTTCCCTGTGAGATCTGACCACAAATTTGTCTCATTCAAAGTAACTATCACACCTGACCCCGCCCCCCCCCCCCCCAGCAGCAATTCAACTAAAAAACTTCTCCAAAGTAGATTATAACCAATTACAGGATGGTATAAGTAGCTTCACTGCACCCCCCCCCCCCCCGATGGAATTGGTAACTATGCTGAGTTCTACACCAGTGCTTTATACAAACGCCTGTATAGCTGCATTAACTCAGCCTACCTGATAGGACAAAAACAAGCTCCTCAAAGAAGAGCAAACCTGCCTAGTGGGCATCTACCATTAACAGGCTTTACAATAAGAGGAAGAAATTGCTGTCTAAGAGTAAGAGGAAGCAAGCCCTGAACTGGAAACACTCCCTCCTCAGCTTAAACAAGCAAATAAGATTTCTTGGGAAGTCCTCCAAAGCAAACTACGAATCCAGATTAACTTCTTCAACTAAGGACAACCATAAGACATTCTTTAGTTACATTCCTAACCTAAAAGGAAATGCCCAGAACTGTGCTGAACTGGTAGTTAATGATACCACATATACTGAGCCTGTGGACATAGCTAACCTGTTGGCCGACAGGTTCTGTAAAAACCTCATTCCCTTGTCCCTGCCACATGTACCTCATGACATCCCTACCACCTGTTCCTACCATGTATCTCTAAAGAGCAGGTCATAAATGCCCTGTCTAAGGCCAAAAACACAGCATCTATGGGACATGATAACATCCCAGGCTGTAGCCTACATGGGCTCCAACAAGAATTAGCAACACCATTGGCATGCTTTTCAATCATAGTCTAAGAACCTGCTTTGGCCAAGCTGAATGGAAAATGGCCACCGTTATTCCCTTGCACAAAGGTGGTGCTTCCACTGACCTCAGGAACTATAGACCTATTAGCCTGACTAGCCTTATCTGCAAGGCCATGGAGTGAACCATTATGGACCTTATCAACAAAGATAAAGGTAATCTCCAAACACTTGACCCTACTCAGTTTAGATTTGTCAAAGGGAGATCATGCCTGTTAAACCAGGTGGACTTCTTTGAGACAGTAACCAATTCCCTGGACGAGGGGAAATCTGTGCATACAGCCTACCTAGACTTAACCAAAGCTTTTGACACTATCCCCTACTCAGGCATCATTGACAAACTCACCCAGCTAGGTATCAACCCTTATTTCATTAGCTGGGTCACTAACTGGCTCTCTGATAGAACACATATAGGCAAAATAGGGGAAGCCACCTGAAATCACTGTTACTTTATTCTGTTTCATACAGACTACTCAGAGCTGATTTCTGCCTTGCATATAAGGCAATCTGTGACCCTGCTTTATTGGAAATGCTGCATATCTGCACGTCAAATGGTACACAATTTACTTGTTCTAAAGACCTTTACTTGGTATGTGATGTTAATAGAACCTGCTGGAGGGACAGATTTGCTTCCAGATGTTACCACACCTTTGGAACAGATTCCCACTTTATGTGAAAGACAGCACCTCATTGGCCCTTTTCAAACACAATCTGGACGATTGGGTGTGTGACAACCGTGCCCTGGCCCAGCAATTAAGGAGCCTCAATCCTCACCACTAACACCAGGGAGCTCATCTCCTAGAGGAGGAAAGGATAACTAATACACACAGTAAAGTACAATTTCCCTTAAGTGCACACAGAGATCACAGTCAATCTGGGGATGGCTGCTCCCTTGCTCACCAGGTCCCCAATAAGACTCCCCACTGGCACAGCTATAGGATCCAGGTCTCAGCCTAACTGGGCAAGCTAGAACCTCCAGTACCCTCTCTGTCTAAACAGCGCTTCATGTCCCTGCCCAAGTAGCTGACACAACACACACACACACACACACACACACACACACACACACACACACACTTTGAGATAAGTATTTATACAACTTCACAGACACTCCTGGGAAAGGCTGACACAGATTCTCCAGCTGTGCTCCTTTACCCAGACTATACGGTAGTAATTACTGCCACCACCCAGTTAATAATATCAGCTACTAAAAGGCCCTTAAAAGGTTGTCCAATTATTACTGTGCAATATTAATATCCAAAGGTAATGTGACTATACAGTCTAAGGCTTATTGGAAGGGCTTAGTAAACTCTACAAATGTATAATGTACTCTAAAACATACTCTACACAAAGCAGCCACAGGTAGAAGGTTTTAAAAATATTTAATAATAAATAATTAAAACACAAGACAAAACTACTACACCACAGAGATATCTAAGAGTTCACAGATCACACAGAAACTTAAAGTAATACAGAAGGACATGTCTGGTTTCAAAGAAAAATACCTAATTAATCTTTACTAGCTTTGACTATTCCTACAAGATATCACAGTGCTAAAAACCTACATGTGAGCATAAGCAGAGTTATGATAAGTTAGATGTCCAGATCAAAATGCCTCTTGTCTCTTGTGAGAAATAGTATTTAAACATTACTAACAAACATGTCTCTAAGGCCCTCCCAAAATTACATCATTTTTGACACTTAGGTTTTCCCAGTATTCATATTGCATCATCTTAATACCTGGTCTGTGTTCTCAGCCCACAAACTGCATTATTTAGCAATCTAACATCTCCTCAGAAACTTACAACAATACAAGACATTTCACATGTATATGCTAACAGAAACTAAAGCAATAAAAGCACCTTCCACATCTAAATTCTGGTCATAAACTTTAGCCTTAAAACAATGGGCATGAAATCTTTACCCAGCCGCCCACGGGCCGAATTCTATCATGAAAGGAAACAACATGCTTCACTGGGCCAGTAGAGTGCAATGTTGTCACATATTTTGCAGTTCCACATTTCACAGTGTTTTCTTACATTTAAAAACACAAGCCTGTATTTTACTTTTATTTATACAGGTGATAGAATTATATATTAAATTCTATTTGACTAGGCTGGCAGCCTTCGCCCATCTGTCCCCAGTCGTCACAGGGTGGGTAACCGTAAATTTGCCCTGAGGGTTCCACCTGTGTTCCTCTTGGACATGGGCATTAGGTTCTGACTGTGGAAATAAGAGTTGATCTTGCCTGGGCTTGTAAGAGCCCTAGGGCCCTAGGGCCATTAGCCTAGTAACTTAATACGATTTGTGACCTCATCAAAGGCAACACACCAAACCTCAGTCCAGCAAAAGCCCAAGACATCATAATAAGGCATGCTGCAGGACTTCCTGATCTTGGCCCTTATTCTTAGACAACCTCTTAGGAAATTTGTTTTCAAGATGGAGCTGCAAAATGATTCTATCAGACACTGGTTTTGCAAATGCAGAGTTATTTAAATACTTAATTATTAGCATATTCTGTTTGCACTGGTTTTGTTAGTATTCTTAAACATTTTACAGAAATGTTACATAAGAGTGGCCAACCTGTGGACTGAAGGCAGTATGTGGTCCCATGTCCTGACTAGCATGGTCCTTCAACCTGTTGTACTCTGATATACAGTGATTAGATAAACAGTTGCTCATGTAATGATATGTACCTGCCATCTACTAGTTTTGCTCCGCAATGACAATGCAAATCTTTTACCAATGAGGCTTTGCTTAGCATTAGTGAATGGGTATATATTTTATGGCTAAGGAATATACAACACACATTGTGATTATTATAGAATAAAGAATTGCATATGGTATTACATAGAGCAATGTGCTATTATTCCTTCATATATCTAGTTTGGTAAAATTGTCTTTTAATCTCTGCCTGCTTTCATCTAATGCTAATAACTGCAACCCCCACACGATATTCACACAAGTAGCACAGGTGATTCATCCCTGTGCCATTCCCAGGATAATTCTACTCTTCTATCTTCACATGGACCAAATGAATATATTTGTCAAGAATCCTCAAGCACATGGATTTACTGTTCATATTCAAAACTCTTCCCTGAGATATTTGTGAAATCATAATACTGCTAAAGCAATCAGCAAGCTCCTTCCTCCGGTTCCTTATCCTCCCTAATTTCATACATATCCACTCATTCCAGCGTGCAGTTTCTTACAAAATCAAAATAAGTTGCATTCAAATTGTTTGACTTATTTTTGAACTCCATTTTCCTAAGTGACCTCTCCATATTAATAGAAGTCTCAAGTTTTATTTTGTGGGATTGAGCAGTGGTTGGGTATTTATCAGTTAGGGTCCCTCATTGTAGTATGAAGGAAGGCCATGAATCCCTTTAATGTGGAAATCTTGGCTACGTATGAGCTTGATATATGCATCACCTATTGTTCTTACATGTGCTGTGATGGTCCTCACTGCTTTATATCTGTCGACATTTGTTATAACGCTTCTTTCCATTTTCCTTGCATTCATTTTTCCCTTCTCTTTCTGATTATACTCTTAAATCTTGGATCTTTTTTTTGTTGACTCATGGAATGTCTACCAAAAAATAAATAAATAAAATTGAATCACAACAAATAAACACTGAAACTGGCTTTAACATGTCTCCAACAAAGAGGGGCAGAACCATTGTTCTCATTGCTCTACAGTCAATCACTTGTGATTCGATGTCTTTCAAACCTCATTCAGTGGGTCAACCAAAAAGTTCATTCACACTGAGTGCACTCCTATGTCCATTCCTATACGTGTATCACCTTTAGATGTTATTATTATGTAATTTGTCTGCTAGGTAAAATCAGCTGTATCACACTGTTTAGTAATATTACACCTACACTTCCATTATAAATCTTCTGATCATCTCATCCTGGTGAACATGTTTTTTTTTTTTTCTTGTTATTGTTCTCATGGCTTCTTTTCTGCAGTTTCGTGACTTTAAATCTGTATCAGAGTGTTTCTATCCAGGACTTCACTGAAAATGGGCTTTACCCAGATGGACACTCCCATTCAGTAAATGTAAACAAACAATTAAATACATCTTTCAAGAAATATCAGGCTGGCTATGAGGCACCTGGGCAGTATTTTAATACTTTCTGTAAGTTCCCAACCAGCAAAAATATGTGCCATCATGTATGCAAATCATAAAACTCTTAAGAAAATTAAAATTGTCATAGCCACAGATGAATAGTATTTAGAAGGATCGGAAAGATTTTAAATGTAGAGTGTGGTATTACAGAGTTTCAGAGAAATTGTGGTCCACATAGCATAGCTTTTCTTTCTCTGATAAAAACTGACAATCAGCTAGTAAAGATACCAGAATTCCATATGCCGTGTTCCAAGATGTTAAAATTGCAGAATGGTTTCAGCATACCTTATTTTTTTCTGTACATACAGAAGTTAAAAAGCTGCATGTCTTGAAATGAAACATCTTTTACACAAGGTGGCAGTAGTGATGTACAAAAGACATTTAATGACCCTCAGTAAGGCTCTCTCACATAATCCTTCACCAATGCATTTCATGGCCAAGCACACATTTACTCTGGTTTAGAAAAAAAGCAATTTGTCTAACATGATGTATACAGGTATATTTGTAACCCTAATAGAAAATAAAACAAATGTGTTGAAATATGAATTATTAGGAAAATCGTCTATATTTGTATACTAAAACATTCTACAGCTCACATTTGAGTACAGGCAAAATTTGTTCTCTTTATGAGTGAAACAGAATATGTTACAAGCATCTAATTTCTGTTGCATTCCCCTTACTGGAGGCTGAATCCTATCTGTAGACTAAGACGCGTCACTCTACACTGAGTTTTGTGCATTTTTTATATTTTTAGACTATCACAATCATGTACTCTTTCTTGTTATTTTGTGATAAAAATTTAATTTACAGTTTGAAAGTTTTTTTGTATCATTTTAAGCTTTTTTTTTGGGGGGGGGGGGGGCAACAAACTTCACTGTCCCATAATCCTCTTAAACTATTCTCAGATACAAAATATTTTTGTGTAAGTTTAAGTTTGAGTGAAACCTATAAAAAGCATAAAGCATAAACTGATTTTGAATTTTGATTGATTTTGTCTTTATTTAGTGTTAAAATATACAACACCATATGGAACAGGTTTTAAGTATATTGCTATGAACATATACGCATTGGGAAAGTTCTGCATCCAAACTTAACTGCTGATTCAACTATTTATACTTACCATCAGCACTATAAAATGTAGTGCCCTTCTTAACTTCTCATATTTTCAGAACCCACACAGTACCTTTCTCTTCTATAGTTGATCATTTGTTTGACTCTTCTCTTGAATTTTTAGTATGTTTGCAGGATAACTGAATGATATTGCCCCCCAGTGAGTCCACTATTACATATTTTTACTAGCAGGTAGACTTAAAATTACTTCTCAGTCCCTACATGCTGCTCACCAACTGAAGACTTGCTTGCACTCTCATTTGGTTGCAACATTTGCATGCACCTCCTCTGATGATGGATTCAAAGAGATACATATTCTGGGAGGGGTACATTATGCTGACATAAACCACTAGCTGTCAGACCAGTTGAGTGCTGTATAATGATGAATCCCCTGCCCCCACTGACAACACCCACTTTTTCTCTGAAGGTATATTTCTAGCACCATATTGTGAATGGCATGGATGGATGGATGCCATCCAATGAGTATGATTTATTCCATCCACATCTTTCTTGTTGAAAATTATTTGATCAAAGCAGATACAATGAACAAACTCCCAATTAGGTTCATAGGTTCATACTAGGCTATCTGCCCTAGGGCATTTATAAGCCTAGCCAGAGTGTGTTTGGCATTCGCCACCCATTTTAAATTAATTTTGCTATGCCCTTTTTCGAGGTTAGTATACTGTGCCTCTGTCTAACAGTGACACAGAAGTGATACCCAGGGTAAACCTACGATCTCCCATCCACTCATCAAGATTCCTCTTGAAGAGAGTCAATGAGGGACTCTGCCTAACCTGGACTGGGATTTTATTCCAGAGTGAAGGGAGCCTCTGGGTTATGAATCTGTCCCTCCAGCATGTCCTATTTATTTCAGTGCTGAGGTTCAAGTCTCTCGAGCGTGTAGCTAGATGGGATTTGGATTTTCTGAGGTGCAGCATGTCCATTAATTCCGGGTTGGACATGGCTTTATACGTCAGGCACAGATCGCCTCTAAGCAGGCGGTATGCCACTGAGTAGAGCTGGAGTTTCTTTAACCGGGCAGCATATGGCATCTGTTTGAGCCCTACGATCCTCTTGGTGAGGTACTTTTGGGGTCTTTCCAGTTGCTGCAGGTGTCTGGTAAGGTACATCCTGAAAGGGGCATTGTACTCAATTATGGGCCTGATGAGGGATGAGTAAAGAGGCACAATGACCTCCCCTGATCTAGATGTGAATCCCTTCATGATTAGGTCGGCTATATAAAATGTTTTTCAAACCACTTTGGCCACGTGGTTGTCAAATGAGAGATTGCTATCAACTTGGGTCCCCAGGTCCCTAATTACTTCTTCTGTACTTAATGGATTACCACCTATGTGGTAATTTGTGGGCACTTTGCTTTTGCCAAAGGGATGACTATACACTTTTTGACATTTAGCTTGAGGCCATGGCTCTGGCACCAGTTGTCTGTTTCTATGAGGCCCTTTTGGAGGATGCTTGTGTTGGCTGGAGAGTCGATTATGGCACCCAGTTTGCAGTCATCTGCGAACTTAGTCAGCCACAGTCCTTCCATGTTGGCCTGTACCTCCGAGAAATATATACCGAACAAGAGAGGTCCCAGGACTGAGCCTTGTGGGACGCCACTTGTAACTGGTTTGGAGTCTGACATGGCTCCAGCAATTCTAACCATGTGGGTTCTGTCCTTGAGCCAGTTTGCAACCCATCTAGTGACATAGGGGTTTATGTTTAAGCTGGTGATCTTATCTATAATGCCCGAATCGGATATTGTATCGAAGGCTTTTGCGAGGTCCAGGTAGGCTGTGTGGACCACCTTCCCCTGGTCAATGGCCTTGGTGACTGTTTCAAAGAAATCAACCAGGTTTAAGAGGCAGGATCTGCCCTTAACAAAGCCGAACTGGGTAGGATCCAGTGTCTGTAGGTCCCCAATATCTTTATTTATGAGGTCCATGATGATCCTTTCCATAGCTTTGCAGACCAAGCTAGTCAGGCTTATGGGGCGATAGTTTCCAGGATCCGCTGAGGCACCACCTTTGTGGAGAGGGACCACTGTTGCTGTACACCACTCTTTGGGTACATATCCTGTAGTAAGGCTGAGATTGAACAGTAGTTTTATGTTTGGGTTTAGCTCTTCTTGGAGTTCATGTAGGACGCAGCCCGGGACACCGTCTGGTCCCATTGATGCTGTGTTTTTTTGCTTTGGAGAGGGCAGCTCTTACCTGAGCATCTGAGATGTCAGGGGGGCAGCACTCGGCTGGGATAAATTTTTGCCCTTTGGGGGGGGGGGGGGAGTTTGCACTGAACCTGTCAGCTAGGATGTTGGCAATGTCTGTGGGTTCGGTGTATTTTTGTCATTTTGGACTAATTCTGAGCATATCTGGGAATTCCCACCCAGGATCCTAACATAACTAAAGAAAGCCTTGTGATTATCCTTAGTGTCCTGTGCAATTTTTTCTCAAGCTGGCCTTAGACGATTTTATGAGTTCCGTAGTTTTTGCTAATACCGATCAGAGATGCCTTCCCTTTTTGGGATTTTGCTCTATCATGTAGTAGCTTCCTCCTTCTATTGTATAGTTTGTTTATGGCTGGGGTCCACCAGACAGGACGCCTGCCTTTGGAGGATTGGGTCTTGGTTTTATTTGGGATTGCATGATCCATGCATTCCTGAAGGTGTTCATAGAATGTGTTTATAAAGGATTCTGCGGTCTGGGCCATATTTTCCACAGGCCCAGGGCTTTGAAGGATTCCACCTCGGTTTTGAGGAGTGTGAAATTTGCTTTAGAGAAGGTTTTCACTGTGGTTTTCTGGGCAGGGGTGGAGTCGGGATGTGAATATCCAGTGAGATTAGTTTATGGTCTGATCTTACCAGTGAGGGATACACTTCTGGTCTGGAGCATAGAGTCCCCATGTTGGTGATGATCAGGTCCAGTATGTTTTCCCCTCTTGTGGGAGTGGTAACAAGTTGTTCCATAGCATTTGAGTTTATAAATTCTAGGAACCTTTGGGCTATGGTATTGGAGCTAGAGTAATGCTCCCAGTCTATGTTTGGGTAGTTGAAGTCGCCCAATATAATGGTGTTTGGAGAGACCTTCATATTTTCCAGTGTTCTCAGGAAGGCTGAGTGGGGTTCCTGGGTTTGGGAGGGTGGTCTGTAGCAGGCTATAAACTGGAAGGCAGTTTTACCCACTGTTAGTTGCACATGGATAGTCTTTGATGCTTCTTGCTGTGCCACCAACCTGGAGGTGTGGGTATCTTTCACGAATATTGATACTCCCCCTCCTTTTGTAGTACGGTCCAAGTTTTGGGGCTGAAAAGCATGGTATGAGGTATAACCTGGTAGTGCTGGGGTGCTCTCGGGAGCCTTGAACCAGGTTTCTGTTACTGCACAGATATCAATGTTCTCCATGCTAAGGAGAGTTTCGAGTGCATGCATCTTGAGGTTTAGACTTCTGGCATTGAGTAGCATTACTCTTAGTTTCTTATCCCTTGTGATACCTATGGAGGTGGGTTTGTCTTTTGAGCCTTGCCTAAAAAAGGCACTATGGGGGTAGCAAGAGCCTTTGCCAATATCCAAAAGCCCAGGGGTGACAGGTGCAAGCCGTCCCTAGCAAAGCATCGTGGCTTGTCGAGCATGTCATCCCAGGCTGACAGGCATTGATCCCCTTTGAATGACACCAATACTTAAGCCAATTGTTGAAATTGATCATCTTGTCTTCATATTGTGGCATCATTCTTGGTGAGGGTAAGATGCTACTCAAGGTCAGGGTCATACCGGCCTGGGCTACATGCTCAGAGAGCTCCTCTATGTCTCTTTTCATGTAGTCCAGGGAGGTAATGCCTCAGGTCATTCACACCAGCATGGACAATGACTGAGTCATATTTGTACTTGCCTTGGAGTGACCTGAGTGCTTGTGTTATGTGGCGGATCCTAGCGCCGACAGGCAGCTCACCGTGACCTTCTCCTTGTTCAGCCTGGTGAGCGGGACGCCAGTGTGCCTGACGATAGAGTCACCTATTACAAGTGTATCAGGTGTGTTGTTTAGCCTTAAGGGCTGTGACTGTTTGGCACACTGGCTTTGTGAGCTATGTGTTGCACGTGTTTTGTTTTGGGGTAGCGGTTGCTTGGGTGTCTGCTTTGGAGGTCTCTGCTGCTTAGGCAGACTTTTATTTAGAGCCTCCGAGTATGTTTTTGTGTGTTTATGTGTTTGGTTTGCTGTCATGGTAGGTCTATGTGAGACTGGAATTGTAGTGAGTGTGGTTTCCTTCTCCTCCTGACTGGTTTCGCCAGTACTGAGTTGAGAGAGCTTAGCCTCCAGTATGGCTATAAGGTTGCATCTCTCACGTGTTGGAATTTGTTGGGAGGAGGAGAGGGTTGTCTGTGTACATGAGGCAGTTGTAACATTGCCTCAAGATTCCCAGATTCACCAGCTGGACCAGAGAGGAGATTGATAACTGACCTTTGGACATGCTAGAATAGTATTGGGAATTCCTTTATAATTGAAAAAAAAGGGCCAATGGGGAACGAGGTACTCAAGGGAGTTTGTGAGGGTGTAGTGCTTTTAATATTTTAGTGCTGACTTATATAATTGCTTTAGTGAGCAAGTGCCAGGTAACTTAAATGCAATGTGTTTCAGGTAACTTAAATGCAAAAACGACAAACAGTAACTTTCTTTCAAGTGAAACAAGGAAATAAGTACAGTAAGCAATGCAGATATCACTAGGGATCCACAGAAGCACTGAAAAGCCGCATTTTAGGTGGAAATAGCATTTCAGGGAAATAACAAGCAAACAAACAAGCAGCATACAAATAAAGCTAGATTCAGCAGGCCTGGATCTAGTGTATGCTACAGCAAACAAGGTGTACCAATTTCAGTAAGAAACAGTTCAAATATGCAGGCACTATAAGCCTTTTTAATTAAAATGTCTTGTAGAAGAAGCAAAGACTAACTTTGAGGTCAATATCCATCAAGTCTGCAGTGTACATACATTTTTTGAAGCTTATTCAGTGAATCAGTCTCTGCTGAATACGATCCCTTTGGGATTAGATGATGGTATTTGATGTATTTTACAGTGTCTACACCTAGAAATATTAGTGCCAGTTTTGGTATATGCTGAAAAGAACATCAGTTCTATCTACACTTTATAAAAAGTAGCATATTCCCAGTCTTTTCTTTGAGCTGATCATTGACAGATGACCACTGAAGAATTTCCCAGCAGATAGTTACCATCCAAGCTTGCAAGCCAAGCCATGTTTCCTCTTAGACAGTTTTGTCTTAATTTGTTGGACACCAAATGCAAAATGAGGTAGGTATTATAACCCACTACCATGGAGATATTTCAAAGAATGATCATTTTATTTATTTACATTTGTTAACCAGGTAGTGTCCGACTGGGCCAGTAGCCCGTTTTCAGTGGAGACCCAGGGAGAAAAGCTCCAGACAAATTAACAAATTATAAGCAAGATTATTAGCAGAACAATTTCTAAGAACATAGTAGTTAATACAGCATAATACAACAGTACATTAGTTAAGCGTAACAGTACATTAATACAATATTCATAAAACAAATAGTTCTAGCTACATATTATAGCAAATTACAGCAGTATAAATGAGGCTATCAGAATTCCAATAGCAAACAGCTGTAGATGTTTGAGGTGAAAGATAGTACAGAGTTGAGATTATCCAGGTGAGGTACAGGGGCAGAGCCATCTGCTGCTGAGATATTCTTTTAGGCTTTTTTTGAAAGACGTGGTGTTTATATTCTTACAGATGGCCTTAGGTAGAGTGCTCCAGACCTTGGCTATTTTATTGGAGTAGAGGGAATCATCATGATAGTTGTGTGACTGGGTAATTTTTAGCAGTAATTTATCATAGGGTCTAGACGACCTGCAGTTAACGATGGGCTGGACCAGGTTAGAGAGGGCAGGGCAGTTACTGGGGTTGTGGAAGACTTTGTGGGCAAAGGTAAGTTGGTTTAGTGTTAACAGGTTGTGAAGTTCTAGCCAGTCGAGGTGCTGGAGAGTAGAGCAATGATGCGTTTTGTGGGGTGATTGGCTGCAAACCTAGCTATTTTGTTGTTCATAGGTTCATAGGTAGGTACTAGGCAATTGGCCCTAGGGCCTATGTAAGCCTAGCCAAAAGATACCCTGGCTTTCACCATGCAAGAAAATTATTTTCATGTGCCACTGTTGAGCAGAGCCACAGAAGTGATCCCGGGGTGAATTTCCTATCTCCCATCCAGTCATCAATATTTTTCTTGAAGAGTGCTAGTGAGGAGCTTTGTTTGATATAGATAGGTAGTTTGTTCCAGAGTATGGGAAGTCTCTGGGACAGGAATCTATCCCTCGGGCATGTTCTGTTTATTGTGGTGACAAGGTTTAGGTCCCTAGAGCATGTAGCTCGTAGGGATTGGGATTTCTTTAAGTGGAGCATGTCTAAAAGCTCTGGGTTTGACATAGCTTTGTGTGTTAGGTAGAGATCGCCTCTGAGTAGGCGATATGCGACAGAGTAAAGCTGCAGTTTTTTGAGACGGTCTACGTAGGGCATCTGTTTGAGGCTGGTAATCTTCTTTGTGAAGTATTTCTGTGGCCTTTCCATTTGTTGTAGAAGTCTTGTGAGGTACATACCAAAAGGGGCATTGTACTCTATAGCATTGTACTCTGTAGCAGGATTCTAGATTATTAAGATCAGTCTTGTGTAGGTTGGTGAAAATATGTGAACAATAGAGGAGGGTGGATAGTAAGTGGCTCTAGCAGTGGCTAGTCTGGCTTGGTGAGTGAGGTATGGTTTGGCCCTGTAGAGAGTACCTAGTTTGACATGGACTTTTTTGATTGTTAAAGAGATGTGTCTATCAAATTGTAGTCTGTTATCAATTGTAACTCCTAGGAGTTTAGTCTGATTAGTTGGGTCGATTTTTTGTTCCATTGGAGGAATAGATACTGAGGGGTAGAGGGCTTACCTTGGATGATTTTTTAGTGAAAATCGTTAACTTGGTCTTAATTGGGTTTAGGATGAGTTGATACTTGGAGAGGAATGTTTCTATGTCCAGGAAGGATGTTTGCATGTTTTGTTGAGGTTCTTGGGGTGAAGGGGCTGAGCAGATAATTGTGGAGTCATCTGCATTTTGCATGATAGTTGCATGTTGGGTGGGAGATAACTTGTCCATTTTATTATTTTGGCTCAAAACAGACCACATGGCACCTGCAAAATCCCGTGTCATGACTGTGCCATTGTCATGGGTATCATTGTACAATTCTATTCTAAAGGGCAGCTTTCTTGCCAAAACAGACTTAAACACTAAACTGAATTAAAGAAAGACAAATATGAACTTGACAAATACAGCTTAAGAGTTTTCAGATTCATATACAGAGAAAGGGGCAGACCTCCTAACCACACCAAAAGGGTAAAGTTTCTCACCCCATAGTCACGTTCCACTGTGGTATATGGGGACAATAAAGGGAATCAGGAGAGGAACAAAAAGATTGCCTAAGGTACTACACTATATGAAACTCTGTTTACAGATAACAGTTCACATGTATTATCTTGCTGTCCCTTATAGCCGCGCTCGGGGTACGTCCTTTAAATACTCAGGGCTCCTTATGGCATCTGCATTTTGGGGATGGGATTTCTTAAGTGAGTGACTTAACATTTAACAACAGGTTGCATTTGAAATGTCAAGGTATAAGAAACTAAAAATGGCACTCAGGATGTTAATCTAGGATGCACTACAGAGGCAAGATTAACCACTGCCACTCTTTGTTAATATTTTAATATTAGCATTTAGTTTCTAAATTAAGTTGTTCATGATCAGCGGTATATTTAACATGAGTATGTGTCATTGCAAAATTACAAATCATGTGGGGGGTTTGTATATTTGTGCTACTTTATGTCCTAGGTCTGGCTTGAAAATGGTGTTATACTAGACCTCTAACCCAGCTGACAAATATTATACTACATAAATAAATCAATAAAGCATTCATATTTTTATGAGTTACGTGATATAGAGGGCATGGTTTGATATATCATGACGGGAGACAGAAAATACACTGTCACTGTTCATATACAATGCACTGTGTTGGCAATACTGCTGGTTGCTTGAAATTAATTATTAAGATGTGCAATATTTCCATTTGTACATTAATATATTCTAAATCAGGGGTTTTCAACCAGTGTGCCATGGCACACTGCTGTGCCTCAAAAGGTCGACAGGTGTGCCACAAGATTTTTTAAAAAGATACTTAGCCTTTTAAAACTTAAGGATTACTTCACTCACCTGGTGTTGCTCCCACTGAAAATGTCCGTCCACAACCCACCAAAAGCCACTTTGCCTCCATTTCTAAATCAAGTGACTTACAATCTGCAGCAGATCATCAGGCAAAACCTTGGTTGATGGAGAAAACTGTCATTGATACGTGTACTGTAAGTTGTACAGCCTGGCAGATACTGGGCATTAGTTTTACTTTTATTGATGCAAATAGATGCATGTTTTTCATAGTTTTGCAAATATTTCAATAAATAAGCACTCAGAAAGGGATTTATTGCCATCACATTAGTGTTCAAGTCTCTTAATCACAAGCGCTGGTTTACATAATTTCCAATATATGAGAAGATATTTGTGATAATTTAGAAACATATATTGATGTAAAATATGAATGCACTGACACGTATCATTATAAAGAAAGCATTTTGTTGAATATGTTTGCACCATTGTAATAGCATTTACTATTCACAACGTATTTACATTTGTTTGGTTTGTTTTCTTTAAAATGATTTTTCAGAAAAAAATTATCAGGAAGAAAGGAATGTGTATAGTCATCTGGAACTGTAATATTCCATAGGTATTAAGTGTGAATGAGTTAATTGAGAGGAACTACAAGGTAATGATTATCCCAGTTAAAAAAAAAGAAAAAAAAAACTTACCCAAGAGTCTTAGCCCTTCCCTATTAATTTACCAAGTATCATCTGCTTAACCATAAACTGTTTTATCACTGTGTCAGAATTCAGCCATAATCCCTGGCTCAGACATGAGGAAGAATATGTTTTTACTTCGGTATAACCCTACTGAGGCTGAGAAAGCAAAATAATTATTTTATATTACTTGAAGAAGATAGCTAACTTCCAAAACATTAAAAGGCATTTTTACAGCGGTCCGATTTTTACCAACCATTAAAATTAATTTCACACCAATATGAATGTAGAGTCTGATATTTTCTACAAACTAGTTTGCTAGTCACACTAAAAGGCAGATCACTGCAGCTACCAAATAGTTCTTAAGCAATACTTACCATACTTAATCAATACTAAGTGGTGGAAAAGATCTAGAACATTTTATTTATTTTCATCATAAACCCTTTCAAAATACATTGATTTGTATATTACAAAATGCATTTACTTTTTTTATTCAAAAACATTCCCACATAGAGAGTTAAGACATCAGTCATTCCTTTAACACTGTTGCCACACTTTGTGCGACACCAGCTGTGGCATAGCCACTTACTGTACATGTCTCCTTGTTAATTAGCATGCACACTATATGTCAAAGTCATCATATGTCAGCAAACAGAAATGGATGAGGAATGGAAAGTGCTTTATATAATGACATTATTTTAACACAGAAAGAAGCTGAAAAGTGAGGAGCACAAAGCTGTGGTGTGACCAGCACTACTGCATGGTACAGATACCTGTCCAGTAAAGGTAGAACAGATGAGGAAGACAGAGGTGATATTTATTTATTTATTTTACATTTGTTAACTGGGAGAGTCCGACTGGGCAAGCTGCCCTTTTTCAGTGGAGGCCCAGAGAGAAAAGCTCCACTATAATAATAGATAAGTATTATATTGGAAAGGAGCAAAACAACAGAGAACAAAACAATATAAACAAGTATAAACACAGGCATGAGATAATGAAACATAGTATCAAAGAATTACACATAATATCTAAAGACAACTGTTGGTAATGTAAGGGTAAATATACAATTGGGCAAGAAAATACAGTGCCTGAGATGGGTGGTAGGATGCACACTGTGGGACAGACAAAGAAGTGAAGACATAAGAGCAGAAGCCAAAGTAGCTCAAAATACAGAAAAGATCAAAGAGAACAGATTATGGTGGTTAAGGCACATGTGTAGAAAATCAGAAGACAATCTGGTGAAGAAGATCTGGGACAGACAGGAAAAAAGTACGAGGAAACAAGGGCTGTGATGATAGGAGGTACTGCCAGCCATGCCAGAAGTAGGGTAGTGGATGTAGAACTTATGCCAGCACAGCTAGCTAGACATTTGTAAATAATTTTATGTCATTTGTATATCAAACTGATTTGTATAGATGCTTGTGCTGAAAATGTATTTGTGAGGTTTGCTTGTGTTAAAATGTATCAACAATGTGCCCTGCTGGAAGGAAAATAATTGTATATGTATTATTGTAACTGAATTAAATGCATATGTTTTAACAGAGGACTGGAAGTGAAGAGGTTAATTTTAAACTTCAAATTATATATGAAATTACATTACTTTATGGGTTAGGCCATAAAGATAGCATAAAACCAGGAACCCACAACACAGCAACAAGAAAATTCCAATTCCACAGGTAGCAAGAAAAACCAGCAGGAATAAAAAAAAAAAAAAAAAAAGATGATAAAACACAGTAGTTTAATTCAAATACTTAATACTTTCGCCTGAGTAGTGAACAAACTTATTCAGAGTATACAGCCACATTCAAGCAGAGGTTTATATAAGCCTGTTAATTGAACATGTGACTACACACACCCTCATATTTAAAGTACAAGTATAATTATATACAATTCAAAAACTTCAAAACAAAATAAAAAACAAGAAATGCAAATATTGTATCACATATAGAAAATAAATGCACATTCCTAAAATAGTAGTCATATTAAACTTGATAAGATTTAAATTTCAGAACACTACCAATAGAAATGTGCTCATTAAGTCCAGGGGGAGAGCTAGCATTTAATCTGAATTGCCATAGCAACTCTTGCTGCTCCAATGTATCCTCCCAAGGACCTCCTCTAGGGTCTTTTAAAACACAATCTAAACCAAAAAATAAGAAATGGTGAGCTGGATACTCATTAACATGCTTTGCCAAAGAGTTACATTCTTTTTTCTTTATAATGTCAAGGGAATGCTCATATATTCTGTCCTTAAGCCTTCTCTGAGATTTTTCCTACATAGAAGCTTGTACATTTTTGGCAGCAAGCTAAATAAATCACCTCTATAAAATTACAGTTGCAAGCAAAAGTGGCCTTACGGGTTACACTGTTAACTTACATAGAATCAACTGTTAGAATTTGCCTGCACTGAGTGTAGGAACCACACCTCCTAGTACCTGTTTTTTTTTTATTTGAATGCATGAGCTGGGAGCCAGCCCTGGTTTCCAAACAAATCTTCACAGTTCTCCCTCTTTTGTAAACAAATGTAGGACTGCCCTCCATTTTATCAGTGACCCTTTTAAACAGTGAAAAAGTTGTCCAGTTTTTTGTGAGAATGTTCCTAATTTCACTGTCTTCTACATAATGTTGCATAACAAAAACAGTAGTATAATCTTTTTAAGGGACTTTTCAGTTTTGGTCATATCACCACCTGAAACAATATTAGATTTATAAGGGCTACAATGGTGCCACTTTCCCTTTTTGCCTTAATTTCTGCTTTAGTTTTGTTAATAACTGGTAGAGGATATCTTCTAGCACTAAACATCGTAGCTAGGACTTCACTTTCTTTCTCAAATGAAGTATCATCTGAAACCATCCTAGCAAGCCAAATGTATTGGCCCTTAATAATCCCCCATTTTTGAAAAGGGGGATGGTTGCTTTTGTAGTGCAATAAATTGTTACAGTAGGTTGGTTTTCTATAGATGGTACTTTGAATAGACTGAGTAACTTCATCTTTAACTAAAGTAACGTCCAAGTAATTGATAGACTTTAAGTTAAAGTTATAAGTAAAGTTTAAAAAGGACGTAGTCGAGTTCAACAAGTCTATAAAGAGGGGGATGCCAATAGTTTCCCCAACCCATCCAATAAAGATGTCATCCAGGTAACAGGTATATGTTCTCCTAGGGCCAGTCTCAAATCTATTAAACAGAAGTTTTTTTCCAACTGTATTAACACAATGTTGTCAAAGATAGGGGCACAAGACATTGCAACCGTACCACCAAAATTTTAATTTATTGCAACACCTTTTGCCTGTTGGAAATATTGTCCTTGTAAAAATTCAAAGTTATTTTTCAACACTAACTCCATACAAACATTCAGAGTATAAATATCATTCTCATCAAAATAGGAAGACTCACGCAAGAAGTCGTTGAACCAAGCCAACCCCACATCATGGGGGATGACATTAAAAAATGTAACCACATCAATGGTCAAAAACACTAAGTTATCAGAATAGAGAAGCTCCCTTAATTTCAGCAGGAAATCCTAGGAGTCTCAACATAAATAGGTGCATCTATTGACCACCTCTTTAAGTCTTATATCAATATATTTGGCCAGTGGGTAAGTTTTTGAACAACTAGCACTGACAAGTGGTCTCATGGGGGGGGGGGGGGTCAGTCAGACTTTTATGCATCTTTGGGATGCCAAAAATAAATGGAACCATTGGATAATTTTCCTGAAAAAAATCATAGGTAACTGCACTAATCTGCCTTTGATCAAAAAGGTCTTTGATAAGGTAGTCAATCTTTTTGTAAGACATATTGATATAATTTAAAGATGTCTCCTCATAATATTAACTATTAAGGAAAAAAACATGCATCCAACTTAAATAGTGCTCCGGATCCATAATAACAACCCCCTGCCCGCCCTTGTCTGACTTCATAACTCTAATCTGTTTGTCTTTAGATAAATTAAGCAGCAACCTATATTCACATGCTGTAAGGTTATGTTTAGATTGTTTTTTTAAATACTGCAGCAGCCAAAGCTCTTAAATCAATTTCCACTAGTTTCTCAAAAAATAGTAAAGGGGCTGAAAGTACAGGGTTAAAATACTACTTCTGTGCACAGTTTCTAACAGACAGTCATCATTAACAGTATCAAAAATTCATTTAAAATTTAATTTTCTGAAGAACATTTTAAAGTCCAACAGTATTCTGTCAATCCAGATGTGTTCTGTAAGCACAAAAGAAAACCCTTTACTTAGTAATTCCGCATATTCTCTACTGTAAATGTAGTTCATAAAATATTTTTAAATATATTTATTTGGTGATAACTATGGCCACTCCTGAAAGCCTCGCTGTTTGGTCAACATTCCAATTTCTATTAATATTAATTTCAGTCAGTATAACTGGATACCCTTTTAAGAGTCTTATAGTAACTGTCTAGTGGCAGCGAATCTACCTTATAGTCTGGACAAAGTTGGCAGAGCAGGTAATCTCTGCAAGCTTTTCCTAGGGGTGCGTGTGTGTGTGTGTGTGTGTGTGTGTGTGTGTGTGTGTGTGTGTGTGTGTGTGTGTGTGTGTGTGTGTGTGTGTGTGTGTGTGTGTGTGTGTTTGTGTGTGTGTGTGAAAATTAAATATCAAGGAGTGCTACTTGGGGCAGGGACATGAAACACTGGTTTCACAAAGAGGATGCTGGAAGACTTGGCTTGGACACTTGGCTGAGGACATAACCCTACAGCTGTACCAGTGGGGAGTCTTACTGGGGACCTGAAGGGAGATGGATAGAGAAATCTAGACCTTGGGCTGACTGTGTCCCCTGTGTACGCTTAAGGGAAATTGTGCTTGGTGCAGAGAGCTCTGCATCTGAAAATACTGAGTGTATCCATTTATATTCCAAGTGCACACCCCTGCCCAGTGTCAGTGGTGAGGATTCAGGCTCCTTGATTACTGACCTAGAGTGGGGACATCACAAGGGCATCTAGCAAAGAAGTGGATAGATTGCGTGATGTGAGAGAATTGAGACAGTCAGGCATGAGTGTGGAAGAAGGCAGGAATGTAGCATGAATCAAGAGAGTTGATGACAGTTAACACAACACCCCAACCTCATGCAGAAAATGAGAAAAAGATGGTTGATGATGATTATTTTAACAAGATAAGACAAGTCTTTTTGTAAAACATCGCCACTGTACAGTCACTATACATCATGGCAGGCTTGTTGTTAACTTTTATACTTAACCACAATGATGTGGCTTTAATTTGATCACTAGAACTGTACCTTACATCCCAACAGTGCCTGTTATTGTGGACTATATGAATTACCTGCTACTTCCCAGAGTGTATTGCTTTAATAACACAACCTTATTATGATCAGTAGATAATATGTTAAAGCCTGGCTATATTTTTTACAAGACTGCTAAGCAGTACAATAAACAGATGTCTGCACTCATAACAGATGTTTTTGATGCATTCCAAAATTTGACATTGCAACCGTACCACCAAAATTAAGTTTGTTGCCACAGACACAAAGTCCCTGAACATTCTCACATCTAATATTTAGCAGTGCATGAGTACTACAATAAGAAATTGAATTTCATTTGTACTTGAGTTGGTGCTAGAAAATATTTTTTTTTTCACACATTTAACAATTGACGTTTTCATCAAGTGTCTGGAGTGGCCATGGGTGCCATTATATCCTCTATTTTTGCAAACCTAGTTATATGGGAATGTGAGAAGATTGTACTGTATAAGGACATCTTTCATTGTAAAGTTTAATCAACTTTTGTTGATGACCTTTCTTTTTGTGGGAAGGGTCTTTTAGTGAATTGGAAGAGTTTTTTAAGACTTTGAATATATGTTCTGTTTTTTTTTTAGATTCACATACTTACAGAATGGATGAAGTCAATTATTTAGACATTCACATTTCAAAGAAAAAAGATGAAAATGGTTTTGAATCATCACATTTTTAGAAAAGAGAGTTTTGTTAATTCTTATGTACACTTTCAAAATTGTCATCCCCACTTAATTAAAGGAAGCGTTGTTAAGAGTCAGTTTGTCAGATTAAGCAGACTTGATACAGATGAAACAGATTTTTTCCCAATAGATTATTTTGACAGAATTGTCTTTAGAGAGGGGACACCCACTAAAATTGTTGCTATGAATTTTTTAGAAGGTTCAAGAAAAAAAGTAGGTGAATTTTTCCCCAGTCTTAAAGTCTGGCTTTATTTCTGGACAAAAACAAGCAATGAAAAGGTGGTACTGGGTTTGACTTCTACTCATTCTGGGATTTTAACGGTAATTCAGATATTACCAGTTTGAAATGGAAGATATTATGGGGCAAACCCAGCACTAAAGAAAAGATTTGGGCGATACTCTGACTCTTACTAAAAGAAAGGATTGCAATCTGAATTCTATGCTTGAAACAATAAAGTGATTCCAAATGGTAATTTTAAGAAGAAACATACATTTCTATAATATAGTTGCAAGAGGTGTACTTCATTTTGTCAAAAACTAACAAACCATTGAATCCCTATTTATTGAACTCAATAAATCGAAAGCTAAATTCAGTGAACGATCAGTTCCGCAAATTTTAAACAGGGAAACTAATTAGTTGGCCATCACTGAGAATTTGGCTTTTTCCCCACTGTAGTGCGATCTTGGAGTTGGTTTATTTAGTTAGGGTGGGTGTGGGGTTGTAGCCCCCCCCTCTTGGGTAGGTTTTAAATTATGTGGTCCTTGTGACGGTTGCTAGGTTGGTCCACGAGTTAGTTTTCCAGGAAAAAAGTTTGCAGAAGTGATTGTTCACAGAATTTAGTCATCGATTTATTGAGTTCGATAAATAGATATTCAATGGTTTGTGTTTTTGACAAAATGATATAGATCCCAGTTGCAAGCAGTGTCACTTAATTGATTCGTCACCATTTTCAAAGTGGTGAATGCACATGGCATCTTCCCAGCCATGGGTTGTTTACTTGTAAATCAGAGCCCATAGTCTATTTAGCTAAGTGTGTACTTGTTATGCATTTTATGTAGTAAAGATTATTAGCTCGCTTGAAGAAATGATCTATGAATATAGATTGGCTATTAAGAATAAGAATCATAGCAACACTTTATATAATGACATTACCGAATGCAAAAATTAAAAAAAAGAAATTCTGTGTTACAGGGCAGTTTGTTCAAGATTTTTTTTTTTGGGGGGGGGATAACTCGAATATTGTCATTGAATGTAGAGAATTATTTTGGCAAATTAAAGTAGCACAAGCAAACATTTAGGTTTGAATGATCATTTAAATGAAAATGTGAGCTTAAAAAAAGAAGAACAATGAGCTTAATCGGGAAGATGTTTACTAGCCTTTGCTTTAGGGTACATGACTTTTTCTGACACATAATATGATTTTATATTATATTTAAAAGAGTTCACTTTTTTAATGATTTTTTTTGTAATGCACTCTAAGTAATAAAGATGAAGGCAATAAACACTACTGTGATTTCTCTTTAGTCTGCTTTTTGTGACTTTTTGTGGCTTTACAATGAGAAAGTTCAAGCCTTAGAGAAAAAGGGCATTCCAAAATATAAAAGTGGGGGAGGATCTGTTAGTATAGAACTCCCAAAAGAACATTAGTACATCTTGCTGAGCAAACCCTAAATGTTTCTGCACTCTGCTAACTGCAAAATACAGTAAAATATGACAAAACTAAAAAAAAAAAAAAAAAAAAAAAAAACAGGACAGAGTTCATCCAAAGAACAATACATGAGAACACTAACAGGTTCAAAAGTGTGCCTTTTGAAAGCTCTGCCTTTCTTAAAATGGCAGCCCAATAAATACTTACCACTTCTCCCCTCTTAAAGATAAAAAGGAGAACTACATACAACTTTATGTATATCTGTATTCAAAATATATCAACAAGTACTATACCAAAGGAAATATCTTTACTAACAGTACTTGATGATCAAATAATACAAGAATAATGCTTTCCATCTAGGGTTCATGTTGTAGAATACCTCTTGGCACCTCACAGACTTCCCATAAGTATCTTCTGGAAGGCATAGTTACTCTTCCATACCTTGTTTCTTGGGCAGGAGCTGTAGCTGGTGGCATAGAGGGCATGAGTGATAAGGTATCGATTTCTTGAGTTGGAGTCTCTGAGACAGGTTAATTGTTTAAGGATGTGATGAGGTCCCCATAATAGGATTTACAGTCTGTGGGCTAGGACCTTCACATCTGAATGGGCCTTCTTCTATTTCAAGATACCTCTGCAACACCCTTTTTGCCGGGTTCTCACTCTGACAAGATACCTTTATTATGGTCTCTCAATTATTCTTTTTCCTTCTGGAACATTTCTGTGAGCTCATGGAGGTTTGTTTAGGCTGTTTTGTACAAACAGAATCTATTTCACATAAGAGCAACACTTTCTGGTGTTTGACAGGATATGACTGTGGTGACTCAGCTGTCCACAGTACAGCTGCTTCCTGATGTCTCCCATTTTTTTGCCTTGCACATATAGTATCCTTATAGAATCTCAGAAGTGAAGACTATTTGGGGGAGGCATCCTTACCATGCTTATATTGTTAGACACACTATACATGTTTATATTCTTCCTAGAGGTATGGTATTTGTTGTGGTTCTTTTTCTCCTAAGGTGTGATATTTGTTGTGGTCCATTTTATCGTGAGGTGCAGCATTTGTTCTTGCTATAGTAACATTAACGAGGTGGGGAGATTTGTTCCTAGTCGGCAACCCATTACTGTTTCTCGGGGCAACAACCCCACTGTCTGAGGAGAAGTATTTCAAAGCTTTGGCATTGCTAGGTGGCAATCCTTGCCATCTGAGATAAACTTTTTGACAATTTTTTTATAGTTTGCATTGCCTGGATATTACCTTGTAGATATCTGGGCTTTTGGTACTGTGACAGACTTCTGTTTTCAAGGCAAATCTCTGGAGCTGTTTAATTTGTCAGTGTGGATACCTCAGGGCATTGTGAATAGTAAGTGCATAGTATGTATGTTTGTCACAGTGTCTCCTTGGCAATTTTACCCAGGGAAAACTCTGATAGCTCATTTGGTGTAATTTTTTTGAGGTACAATCTTTTGTAGCACTACAGATATGAAACAGGATCTGCCCTTTGATATGAGTGGATATTCTGGGCCAAGACATGATATAATATACTCACTCTTTGCATTCTCCAATACCCAGATCTGCCTTGTATATCCTGGCTGGCATCTGTTTTCCCAGAAGTGGAGACACCTCTGCTTGGTTACCCGTAAACTCCAGACCATCTATGTAGTTCAGTGCTTGATGGAAGATAAAGTATGGCACTGCAGTTAAAAATAAGTGTTTTTACTTCTTTCCGGCATTTTAAGATAATTTATTAACTGCTATGTTTCAGGATCAGCTTCAGGCTGCCTTTTGAATGCTTTCTCTTCATCTAACAGCACTATCCAATGTAGGGCTACTGTAATCACCTCTGTATCATAGGATGAGGCACAGACAATATGCTTGCTACCACCTGGCCCAGAATGATATCAGTTTGAAAAAGAAGATGGCTCAGATGGGTCATGTTGTTTGGGGACAGGAGTTACACCTTGCTCTGGTGGCCGGATGACAGGATTTGTCAGATGAGCACATGTACTATGCACTCCAGGAGGGGCATAACAGCAGTCACTCAGCAGGCCACTGCAGTGTTAACCACCGCCTACACATCCTGCCATACTGACCACTGGGCCAAAGCAGGGGATTGAGCTGGGCTACGAGCCAAGGAGAGGTTGGAACCTTCCTGATGAGACAGGCTCTACCCTGTCACTTACCATAGCTTCAGCCACAGAAGCAGGGGCCAGTGGTGGCTAATGAATCTGTGGTTGCTCAGCTTCATGATTTGCATAAGAGAGACACAAGAGGAAGGATAACATTACTAAACATGTTCTGCAAATGACACCGGTTATATAGGACAACTTAGCAGGTACAAACCATACTAACCACACAGTGCTACAAGTCTCAACTGTCTGCTTTCACAGCCAACACAATCACCCTCCCTCTCTACCAATGCTGAAAAAGACAAAGGACAAAAATCTACCCTACATAGGTTCAGGTGAGCTATACAGATATCATTGTGAAACTATATCCCTAGAGGTATGTGGATGAACGAGGAAGCATAGGAATGCTGTAGATCAGTATGAATGCATACTTTAAGAAACTTTCCATGGGCTTGAACATGTACATAAATACTGAGCACATGCGAGCCAGACTGCCATTTTGTATAGAGCTGTTGAGATGTCAGCATACATGTATGATTTGTCAGTTAATCAGTTCATTTATATTTCATGTTGCTGCTATCCATCCTAATGTGGTTCTATATAATAAAGCATACAAACGAACTACCCTGCCTGTTCATCTTGAATCATAACATAGGACGAGCGGCAAATGTTTACAGATGCACAATAACCCCAACCAGAAGCACATGTAAGATAGCAGAAGCCAGAAAGGGTCAGTACAGCACAGATTCTTACTTGGCTGGGTCTTTCTTGACATTTTTTAATGAATGGTTTTACTGTGTCACCCTTTCCCCTTTAATTTTGGAACTTATCTGGGATATTTTGCAGGTATCCTATTGTTTATTGACATCAGGCTTGAGTTAAGCTTTGTGTTTCTAAAGTATAGTCAAACAATCCATATGTGCTGTACTGACGGGGGCAAAAAAGACCAAAACGTGTATGTCTACAGCTAGTGGGGGTGGTCTTTATTGGCCTCCATCTACTCATAAAAATTTAAAAACTAAAAAAGCAAAAAGTCATGGGTATTCAGAAGCCATGTACGCTGGTATGTCTTTAAGGGGTCATTTGTATATATCTCATGGGCCTTCAATACAGAAGGTCCAATGTTTTTACAGTGAAGACTCTGGTGGCCTGGCAGGGTCATTCATGCAGTTTATTTTATGTGCATATGCATATATATATATATATATATATATATATATATATATATATATATATATATATATATATATACAGACACACATGTGGGTACACCAGTACTTGTCAATCATATGCTTGGTCGACATCTGTTTGATAACTGCATTTAATCAGCTAAACAGATGGTCAATAGTTGTGCAAAACTGCAGAATTCTCTGGGTTGGGGAATATGTATTTTCCCCGATTTTGTGCAATCTCAGAGTTAGTATATATAGCAGGGGTGCTTTCCCCCCTACAGAAAATGTTGTTTTTATTTAGATATGTTTTATGAGTTAAGCCTGTTTCTTGCAGCATGCATAATAGTGTGTAGACATCTGTGTTTTCAACTTTATGTGGTCAATGTCTTTAAAATCGACATTTAGCTGTTTTGACTAATTTAGGTAACCCTGTATATATACACACATATATATATATATATATATATATATATATATATATATACACACACACACACACACACACACACACACACACACACACACACACACACACATATGGGTCTACTTTTATTAGTCGAAGTTACATTACATCGACTAACAAAAGTACGACCCGACTTCCGTAAAATTACACTTGAAGCGAAAGTGCACTTTCGTGAAAGCTGATTCATCAAAGCACAGTACAGTAGGGATAAGGAAATATATCCTTTCCCCACTGTAGTGTGATCTCAGAATTGGTATATTTAAGTAGCAGGGGTGTGGGGGTGCAGGGAGGCCTGCCCCCTGCAAAACAATGTTTTATGTTTATTTTGTATTTATATTGCCAATTCAGTGAATCAGCTTAATAAATACAAAATAAACAAAAAACATTGTTTTGCAGGGGGGCAAGCCACCTTGCACTCCCCCGCTACTTAAATATACCAACTCTGAGATCACACTACAGTGGTGAAAAGAATATATTTCCTTATCACCACTGTACCATGCTTCGGTGAATCGGCTTTCACAAAAGTGCACTATCGCTGAAGTGCACTTTTGCAGAAGTGAGGCTGTACTTTTCTTGTTCAAAATAATGTAAGTTTGAACAAAAAAAGTAGACGCATATATATATATATATATATATATATATATATATATATATATATATCAACAGAAACCCTTGAGCAGCAACAAACGTTATATAACGATTCAAAAATCCGTAGAATATATCCAAGAAACGCGACTGTCAGTGTAAAAAACTGTTTTATTGCAAATAAACAAAAAGAAAATGTAAGCGCTTTCACGGAATCAACCGCTTCATCAGACGTAACAATTTAATAAGCAAGAGCACTTGTTTAAATAAAGAATTCAAATGGATAATTTGAATAATTGATGCATCTACCTTAAAGTGATAGTAACTAAAAATATTCACGTACATATAAAAAACATATAAACAACTCATATTATATCATATGAAAAATTCATATTATCTAAGAAGCACAATAAAACAATTAAAATTACTATTACTAAAAACTTAAAAAATAATATAATACTATCTAAGGGATCTTGCTTTAAGAATTGGTTTCAAGGAAACAGTATCATTTAACCCATATCCCCTATGTGCGCCCAGTCTAAAGATCCATTCTAATTCTGCACATTCAGTATCATTTGTTATGTTTCCTAGTCTCAAATTGACATATTGAATGTATAATATTTGGAAATGGAATGTGTGAGAAGGACCCTCCTTTATGATATGTTTCGCTAATGCATTATAATCTTCTCTTCTGGCTACGCAATAATAATGATCCCTGATACGTTCCTTCAATGTGCGGTTCATTTTTCCTACGTAAAAATGAAAGCACTGTATGCAATAGGCTACATATACCAAATTTTTAGAATTGCATGAGCCATTAACACGCAATTCCCAAAGATATCTCGTCTCAGGATGCCTGAAAAAACGGGACTCGTCCACAAATATACACTGATTACAGCTATTGCATTTTTTAGTACCATTGAACCTAAGATGTAAGTTGGTATCAGGCCAGGGATTCATCACTTTGCGATAGCAAAGTTGTTGCTTCAATGTCATATTATTTCTATAAGTATATTTGGGGCAGTCACCTAACAACTCCTTAATTTTCTGATCAACCATCAAAATATTCCAGCTTTTACCAATAGCCTCTTTTACCCTATTAATATTATTGCCATAAGGTAATACAATACTAAGATCATTTTTTCTTATAAAATTATCCTTCTTCTTGATAACATTTTCTGAGAAATAGGGTTTAGCGCTAACTTTCC
>NC_056750.1:256975471-257100471 GCF_019279795.1 Protopterus annectens | reverse complement strand
GCCATACAGATCTCTGCCCCTTATTAGGGAGTCATGCAGATTTCTTACTTGTAGTAGTCTTATGTTTTACTTTAAGTTCAATCAGGTAAACACCAGTAGCAGTCCCTAATTTCTTGTAAAAAATTTATTTTTTTGGTTCACAATACATTAAATTTCTGTTTAACCACAAATAATTTATTTGTATCGTGCTAAGAAAGCCCCAGAATAGTATATAGTTTTGTTGACAAGGAAGCAGGGGTGCAGCTAGGAATTTATAATTTATATTTAGGGACACCTTTCTGCATTCTCCCACACATAAAAAATATAAAAAGTACTTGCCATGTGACATACCCATTCTGCATTCTCCCACACACAAAAAGAACCTGTCATGTGACAGACCCATGAATTGCCAATGTCATACAGAGCAGATAATAATTGCTCTGAAGAACACTGGCCTCTGGCTGCATTGCACAGACTGGCTTTTGATTACAATACATCATTCTATCAAATATCGATATGACAGTCCAGTAGACTTGATGTACATGACAACACTGTGACAAGACTGTATCACATCATGATAGCTCTCTGTATACCAGTGCCAGTATTCAGCACAAGGTTTCTGTGTCACACTGACGCAGCTAGTCAAAAAGAGCTATATTCACATTAATACAAATATGCAACACATTGGTAAGCCTCTGTGATACAACATGCCAGCCCGTCTTACAGAAGTATAAATGCTCACACAGCTTTGGAATGGCTTTGTCCAACTGACTCTCTGGTAAATATTTTTGATTTTGAATCTTCATCAAATGTCTATTTTTTTCTTTATATCTGTCAGTTAAGACTTTGAACCATATAAGATCATGAACTTTGCTGATAATCAACCAATGTCCCTTGAATGTGAGATTTGTCACCTAAATTTTGATGTTGTGTCAGTCTGCCTCTTTCTTCTTCCATTAGGGAAGACATATATGCACCTCAATCAAAAGCATTGTTTTTATTTTAATTGCCTTATTCTGATGTTCTTATGCTTGCATCTTATTCTCAGGAAGCAGCTCTTTGAATTATGCCAAAAGCTTCATTCTTAAATCTTCTCATAATAGCTACGAGGGAGTCCCACAGCTTACAATGACATGTCCCTATAATGTAGCAGTGCTAAGTGAAATGACCATCTGTCAAGTTTCTTTAATGTTTTCACAGTCTGCATTTAGTATTTCACTTGCCCATTTGATTATGGATATGTTTGATGTGATAGTTAAACAATAATCCATAAATGTGCATGGGCCTATCAGAACTTACCCATAGTTGGTGCGGTTTAATCATGAAGCCCAAGTGATAAAACAACGTCAGTCACGGATAAATTCTGATATATCTTCAAAGAGGAGTGGATTATTGCTATTATACAATGACATTATTTAAGAAAAAAATCGTACCATTTCTAAATAATGCCATTTGTATTAAAAGTCTTCAGTGCTCTCCCGCTGGCTTCTGGTAGTTGGTGCACTTAGTTAACATATTAACCATGCTCTGAGTTTTTGTGGAACTGATTGTACAGGTCCCAGCACACAAAGCTGAGAGCTTTCTTTTTAATTATGTATGCTTTTGTAATCTGCTCTGTGAAGTATACTATTAGCTTAATATTGTTTTAGAAGCAGTTTGAATTTTCTGCTTAGCAACATGGAGAAGGTAAGCTAAACTGCTTTTAAAAAATCTTAAACTAATTGCTTCATGGAGCAGGTTACAAGGATGGCGTTATGGTGTAATTTCCAACATAAAGACCGGCCGCAGAGCAACCAGACTTCTTTCTATTGGTATATGCTTGATTTACAATGGGCACACTGGTTGAGCTGTACAAACAATGTGCTTGTTTTTGAATAGCAATGAGACATTATTGTATAATATGTTCAAGCTCATAATCACCTGAAGAATTTCTGGACTTTTGACATGCAAATTAAAGACCATTGTTTGACATCACTTCTTCATGAGTTGCAATCCAGGAAACACTAAATTTAGTACATTGATTACTGAAGTGACTGTCATATCTTTGAGTTGAACTACTTCCAGGTATTTCAAATAATAGTTAGCATATAGAAGGAAGCTTATTCTGAAACATGACAGTTCTTACCTTTAAATATGGCAATGTCACAATCATTTCTTCCTTTTTGCCTTTGGTTTCTCTGCAGTACAACAAAGCATACAGTTTGGCACCATCTTGCACCATGTGTCATCTTAGATATGCCTGAGGATCCATTAAGAGTCCCACTGTAAAAATGCCCAATTTCCATGATGCTGTATTTTGTGATTCAGAGACTCATTAGCTGTAATGAGGAAAGACTTGTTATAGGCGAATTGCATGTCTCTGAATGAGGTAACTACCACGATGGACAGATCAGCACTTGCTGCGCTAGTTAACAGTGTTAGTGGCTCTATCATGAAAATAGAGGCAACTTTGCCACATTTGATCTCCCTCACACAATACATAGCTCCAATCACATACACACCACTGACCCCATACCTGTCCCTGACCTGTCTGGGTATCCACAATGTCTCCGTTTCCTGCCCTCAAAAATCATGGAAGATTGTAGGCACATATTAATGCTAGACATTAAAGATTCCCACTTCATTTTCTGCTAAGAGCACCCTGGTGTCTAGTATTTTCATCCCATGAACATACTGTTAAAGTGCCATTAAGGCACAAGATAATAAGAATTATCTCTGGTGTCTAGTGGTTTCCCCCCAATCCCCATACTCTTAAAGTCTCAATAATACATGAGATATAAAAATGACCCATGGTGCCTAGTGTTTCCCTTTACTCTTCCTGGTCCCTGAATGCCACTCAAGCATGAATTTTAATAGTTATCTCAGGTGGCTGATGATTTCCCCCACCCAATTTTGCAGACTGTGCTCATTAGTCTAGGGATGTGTGGAAGTATGGCAGCCACCTCACCCACACACAAAACAGCCCCCTCCCCAAAAAATGGCATTCATAAGCACAATCAGTCATTCACCTATACATACTCACACCCCCCTAATATGACCCCTTATTAATCTGCTACTAGTAGTACTATTACTACTACTTCCAGGGTAGACACACACACACACACACACACACACACACACACACACACACACACACACACACACACACACACACACACACACTCATGTATGCAACCTCTCCCATATTCTCAGGCACACCTCCTAACTGTACCTTACCATTAAACAACTCTCAGGCACAGAGAATAGTTGGAGTTTTTTGAGTCTGTCCATATAGGACAAGTGTTTAAGGTCTAGGATCCTCTTTGTGAGGTACTTTTGCGGCCTCTCCAGTTGTTGCAGGTGTCTAGTGAAGTACATGCCAAATGGGGTATTGTACTCGATGATTGGCCTAATGAGGGAAGAGTAGAGGGAGACAATGACCTCTTTCTTCCTGGATGCAAAACCCTTAGTAATGAGATGTTTCACATAGAAGGAATTTTTGACCACAGTGGCAATGTGGTGGTCAAAAGAGAGGTTGCTGTCAACCTGTGTTCCCAGATCTCTTATAACGCCTTCTGTGTTCAGTGGACTACCATCGATGTGGTAATTCATGGGAACCAGTTTTTTCCTAAAGGAGATGATGACACATTTTTTGGCATTGAGCTTGAGGCTATGGTTCTGACACCAGTTGTTGATCTCATACAGGCCTTTCTGTAGGATGTCAACATCACTAGGGGAGTTAATAGCTCCCAACTTGTAATCATCTGTTAACTTTGTCAGCCAGCGTCCCTTCATGTTGTCCTGGACTTCAAAGAAGTAGATACCCAACAGGAGAGGACTCAGGACTGAACCCTGTGGGACTCCACTCATGACTGGTCAGCAGTCTGACTTGGAGTTAGCTACTTTCACACTGTGGGTTCTATCTGTGAGCCAGTTTGCAAACACCTAGTGATAAAGGGGTTGATGCCTAGCTTAGTGATTTTTTCTATGATTCCTGAGTGGAACAAAGAGTGAGGAGGTCACAGTGGGGAGTGGTATCAAGGGCCTTGGCCAGATCAAGGTAGGCTGTATGAACCGCCTTGCCTTCATCCACAGCTCTGGTGACTGACTCAAAGAAGTTGAGCAGACATGATCTACCCTTCACAACACCAAACTGTGTGGGATCCAGAGTTTGGAGATTCCCTATGTCCTTGTTTATTAGGTCCATGATGATGCATTCCATAGCTTTGCATATCAGACTCATCAGGCTAATGGGATAATAGTTCCCATAGTCTGTAGTCGCTCCTCTTTTGTGGAGAGGGATGACTGTAGCATTGCGCCATTTGGTAAGGACAAAGCCGGAGGTGAGGCTGTGATTGAGCAGGCCACACAGGTGTGGTGCCAGTTCACTCTGTAGTTCATGTAGAACACGGCTAGGGATATTGTCAGGTCCCATGGAAGCTGTATTCTTGGCCTTAGACAGTGCTGTTTTGACCTGTGCAGCAGTAATACTGGGTGCCTGGCAGTCTACTGATATTGTGATTGGTCCTTTGGGGGGGGGTAAAGTTGGCACTGAATTTGTCAGCCAGTATACTGGCAATATCTGTTGGCTTGGTATAGGAGATACCATTGTGCAGTAGCTCAGAGAAAATCTGGGTATTGCTGTGGAGATTCTTTACATAAGTATAGAAGGTCTTGTGGTTGTCTTTACTATCTACTGCAATTCTGTTTTCATAGCTAACTTTAGAGGATTTGATGAGGGATCTCAATGTTTTTGTTGAGACTGATAAGGGAGTTTTACATGTCTTGGGACTTCACCTTATTCCGCATCAGTTTCTTCCTTCTGTTGTAGAGTTTGTTTCTGGCAGGGGACCACCATATTGGCTTCCTTTTTTGTGAATGGGAGTGTCTTGGTTCTATTTGGTATGGTGAGATCCATGCATTTGTGTACGTGTTTGTGCAGTGCATTGGTTAATGATTCGCAGTCATGCAACTATTCTCCATTTGCATGGGTGCCATGAAGTTAGCCACCTTTCTTTATAGGAGCCCAAAGTTATCTTTAGAGAAGTTTTCCATGGTGGTTACCTTTGCGGGGGGGGGGGGGGGGGCAAGACATGAGGATTTCCAAGGTCATTAGTTTGTGGTCGGACCTAACCAGGGAGGAGTTGACTATTGGTTTAGAGCAATGGTCCCACATATTAGTAATGATATTAGTAATGACCAGAGGATATTGCTACCTCTAGTGGGGGTAAGAACGAGCTGGTCCAGGGCATTGGAATTAATGAATTCCGGAAAACGTTGGGCAAGTACATTGGTACATGAGTAGCTTTCCCAGTTAATGGAGGGGTAATTGAAGTTGCCCAGTATGATAGTGTTAGGTTGGACCTTAATATTCTCCAGGGTGCTTAGAAATGTGGAGTGTGAGTCTTGGGACATGGTTGGGGACCTATAGCAGGCTACAACCTGAATTGCTGTCTTACCCAATGTTAGCTGCACCTGAAGTATCTCTGATACGTTATGTTGGGCTACCAGTCTGGAGGTGTGTGCATCCTTTATGAATATAGAAACACCACTGCCTTTGGAGCTTCAGTCCAAGTTCTGCGGCCAAAAGGTGTGGAATGAGTTATAGCCTGGTAGTGCAGGGGTGCTTTCTGCTGCCTTGAACCAGGTCTCTGTTATAGCACAAATGTCAATGTTCTCCATTTTAAGGAGGGCTTTGAGTGAATACATTTTGAGATTTAGAGTTCTAGCACTGAGCAGCATGACCCTCAGATCGCATTTGTTTGTAGCTGTTACAGTGGTAATTTGTTTTTTGGAACACTGCCTAAAAAGGGCACTATAGTGGTAGCAAGAGCCTTGGCCAGTATCCAGAAGCCCAGGGATGACAGATGCAGCCCATCTCTAGCAAACCATCAAGGTCTGTCAATCATGTCATCCCAGGCAGACAGATACTGGATCCCCTAGAATGACACCAGAAACTTAGACAATTCTTCTTCTTTCGGCTTTTCCTGGTTAGAGGTCACCACAGCAGATCACCTGTCTGCTCATGATTGGCAGTAGAGTTTTATGGTCTTGAGTTGCAAGCCTGGCACCCAACCTTCCAGAGAAGGCACACACACACACACACACACACACACACACACACACACACACACACACACACACACACACACACACACACACACACTCATGTCTAGGGGCAATTTAGAGTGTCCAATCCACCTACAGCATGTTTTTGGGATGTGGGAGGAAACCGGAGCACCTGGAGGAAACCCATGCAACCACAGGGAGGACATGCAGACTCCACACAGAAGGCACTCCAGCCGAGGATCAAAGCAGAGAACCTCTTGCTGTGAGGCAACAACGCTAACTGCTGCACCACTGTGGCTGCCCAGAAACTTAGTCAATTGTTAAAATCAATCATTTTCTGCTTGTACTGTGGCATCATTCTGGGTGATGGTAGGATGCTGCTCAGGGCTACGGTCATACCCACCTGGGCTACATAATCTGAGAGCTCCTTCATGTCTCTTTTCATGTAGTCCAGGGAGGAATGTCTCAGGTCATTCACACCCACATGTACAATGACTGAGACATATTTGTACCTGTTGTTGATGGACCTGAGTGCATGCATTATGTGGTGGATCCTGGCACCTGATAGGCATCTGACTGTTACTTTCCCCTTATTCAACCTAGTGAGTGGGACATCAGTGTGCCTCACTATCGAGTCACCTATGACTAGTGTGTTGGGCATCCTGTTTTGCTTTAGGGGCTTTGGTTGAGTGGCACACTGTTTAGGAGAGTTATGTGTCTCATGATTAGTGTTGCATTGTGGTGGTTGAGTGCATTTCTGCCTTGGAGGTCTCTGCTTTATGGGTAGATTTTTATTGAGAGCCTCCACAAAGGTGGGTGTGTGGTTTGTGTTTTTATGTGAAGGCAGTGCTGGTGTGTGTTCTGGAGAGCTATGTGTTCCATGTGGTGTGATGCAAGTGTTGACCTTCTCCTCTTGACCAAGCTGTTCCAGTCTTGGCTGGGGAGTTTGTGGCTTCCAATTTGGGGATATTAAGTGCATCTCTCACAAGTCTGAGTTTTGGGAGGTAAGAGGAGAGGGTTGTCAGTGTACATGAGGCAGTTGCTACATTGCCTCAGCATGTCCAAGTTCACCAGGTTAATAGGAGAAAGCACAGGGAACTGACCTTTAGACATGCCTGGAGGGGTGGGTACTGGAGCTTTTTCCTTGTAAAACGTTTAGTGCTGGTAGCACTTTTGTGTGCTGCAATAATTGCTGCAAGATGTCTGGTAACATGCTAGACTAATAAACTAGTAAAAGTGCAGGAGAGGAGAGAACTAGCAGATCTAAAGGAAAAAGTTGAAGAGCAGACTTTGGCACTGCTCAGAAGCATAAAAACAGTCCTGAATACAGCAAATCTGTATCTAAACTGGACTAGTTACAAGAAAGAAAAGCTCAAATGCATGCTTTTAAACCAGAAAGTTGAAAGAGATGGAAAAACTGCCCAAATGGCCAGTAAACTACGATTTCTGGGCCAGAAACCACTCCTCTTGTGGTAGATAGGCTACCTAGTGCTTACCACTCCCACTGATAAGCTAGAAGGCTTCCCTCCAACACAGAAATGCTTGGGGGGCTCAAAGCTTACAAACAGTCCTGGATACAGCAAATCTGTATCTGGACTAGACTAGTTACAGGAAAGGCAGGAAACAAGCTTAGAATTTTTTTTTACAGAAAAGCAGCTAAAACAGCACTAAAAACAATTCAAGTGCAGTGCAAGCTAGCACGCTTGAGTGTGTAGCAATATTAAACCAAATACAGTTTAAGTAAATGCAATTTATTCAAACTGTATTCTGAACTGAATTCAATTATTGTTTTATTCAACTCTGAACAGTTAAAGATTGCCAAAAAATATGCTTATCAGTTGAGAAGCACACTCAGTCAGAACACAAGAAGATTCTAGCAAAGTTTTTTTTTTTTTTAGTAAATTGAAAAGGGAGAAAGGAGGAACAGAAGATAGTTCAAGGTAAGGAACCTAGGTGGGTTGGCCTTCTCAAATGTTCTCTCTGTATTAGGCAGATTGAGCTAATGACACTAGACTGGGAGGAGTGTCCCAGATCAAATTTACAGTAGGGGCGGGCAACTGCAAAGCCGCCAAGTATAAAAACAACACACCAATATGGAGGGGGGGGGTGGGAAACTATTACAGCTACAAGCTACACTATTTTAGGCAGAAAACACTACAGAAATGTTTATCACATCAGAAAAACAGCAGTGAGCCACTAAATGAAAGTTAGAAACAGATAAAGGAGCAAGGAGACTCTAGAGAATGCTTTTAACTGCAAACAAATCAGTTATATGATACACTCATTAGCAGGAAATCAGAACAAACAAACAGATGTTTAATAAATAGAGAAAAATTCCAGTTAATACCTTACACACAGTAAAACTAGCTAGAAAAGATTTACAAACAGTGTGACAGTAAAAACCTTATTTATCAGGCCCTGTAAGGCAGACAATTTTAGTACAACCATGCAGATTAGGTTTTAGCAATAAAATACAGTAAAAAGTATGCAGCAGACAATAAAACATGCTATAAATATCTAGAATAAGCAATAACTAGTAAAACTAAGCAAAAAGAAAACAGGATACTTATTGTTATATATCACAGATCAGAGTTGTGGTCAGTGCCCCTCCTCCAATTAGCTCTGTGTTCTCTATCAGCAGAAGATGGCTGCCAGAAACACAGGAAACAACAAACAAAACAACCAGGCCTGGATAACATCAGGCCTCTGTCCAGACTATGGTACCTGACTAGAACACAGAAACCTCAGAAAAAAACACAGATAGAGCGCTCACAAACAAAAATACAACTCTCAGTATGAAAAAGCAGTTTATAGATAAGTAATTCAGTAAAAATGCAATTACAGTAATGACACACTAGCAATGAAAAATACAGTTAAAACAGTATAAAACAGTACACAAATGCAGTGAAACAGTAAAAAAAGCTTTATAACAGTGCAAAATGTAGTAGATTAGCCGTATAGCACAATTATAAGCATTAAGAATTGCAATTCAATGAAATAAATGTAAGAAATAACTTATTCTGCTTGTGGAGTCTTAGGGAATTTCTGCTTTGTCCCAGTGATGAATCACCACTCCACGGCATGTTAGAGCTGTCTCTGAATAGCAAAATGTTACCACGAGGTATATACCTGGTGTACACCTCACTGCTGTAAGAGCATGTGCTGTGCCTTCTGTTTTATTTTTATTTTTATAATTGCTAGCTTAATTTCCTCATTATTCTAAGGTACAGTATCATTTTTGCACCCCCTCTAAATCAACAATCGGATATTTTTGATGGCATGCTCAAATGTTCAAAAGACAGTACACGTTTATGATCAGTGGCACCGGAAGCTGTTGAAGACTGTGGGCGGAGGGTGCGAGGGGCACTTAGTGATCTAAAAAGGGAATTTTTTTATAACTATTTACTACCATGACATAGGTTCACCTGGAGGACATTTTAAGCTTAGCCAAATTCCCTTTGGATGCTTGAATTAATATTTTCTGATTGGTCTTGCCTATCCCCATGGCTGATAATTGTATATTAGCTCTAGTGAGAATAACTGTGATCATACCATAGATAATTTGGGGGGGGGGCATGTTACGGGATGCAGCATTTAGGAACTGTCTCTATCCATTAATAGCATGAGGGGCAATCCTGGGATGTATTTTTTATTACCCATCCTTAGATCCAAATTGCATTTGAATATGGACAGATGAGCTTTGTTTTATTTTTATGGATAGTCTGTTCTGGAACAGTGGTAGTCTCTGTGATATATATCCATTTCTCCACAACATTCAGTTTAGATAGCTGGACTGAGTATTTCTGATGCCATTTGACTTGCTGATGTTCAGTAGGTCCATCTGTACTAGGTCAGAGGATGCCTTGTATGCCAGACATGTCACCTCTAAGCACTCTGTAGGATACTGAGTAGAGTAATAAGTGTTTGAGGTGGTCCATGCAAGACCTATTGTTTAGGACTTGTATCCTTTTAGTAAGGTATCTCTGAAGGTATTCCAGTTGTTGCATTGGGCTGGACAGATACATGCCAAAGTGAACATTATACAAAAATGATTGACCTAATGAGAGTTTTGTAAAGGGGGACAACATCTCTAGATCTAGTCTCAATCAATTTGTTTATAAGCTGTGCAATATAGAAAGGCTTTCTTATAACTCTAGACACATGTTGGTCAAAAGTTAGGTCACCATGCACATAAGTTCCCAAATGCCAAACAACTGGGTCAGGTCTCAGAGGTGCATTGCCATGATTTTGACACCAGTTATTATTTGGGACAAACCTTCCTGCATGATGGTTAAGTCATTTGAGGATTCAATAACTGCTCCTAGCTTGCAGTCATCTCAAACTTAGTTGGCCAAAGCCCTTTGGTATTTCGTTTTACTTTTGAGATGTATATGCCAAACAGAAAACGTTTCAGCACCGAACCCTGGGGGACTCCATTGGTGACTGGTCTCTTCCCCTATTTTGATCTCCTGCACCCTGTGAGCAAGTTGGCAATCCAGCTAGTGATGCAAGTGTTTGCTCCTACATTATTCATCTTTTGTACTATATCTGAGTAGGGGGTTGTGTCAAAAGGCTTGGCCAGGTCAAGGTAATGTGGTGTGAACTGTTTTACCTTCATCCATTGCTTTGGTAACAAGACTAAATCTTAAAATTTGCCCATGATTTTGAGCCTTTGTCACTTTTCTCTGGGCTGTTTTCAAACACATTTTTAGGGCCATGCACACATACATGCATTCTTTGATTCACCTTCCTGATTGTATTAAATTATATTTCATGTATAATACAGCACAAGTTGCTAAAATGTGTTTTAAATTTGTAGTTTTGAACAGTCTTGTAGTAAGCAATGAAGCAAAATGTATGAACCAATAATGACAAAACTACCCATTTCAGAAAATTTCAACCATAAAAGGCCACTCAAACTTCTGTCATTACATTCCACCAATATCAGCAAATATGCAAAATCTCTGCAGAAGTCAGTCATCTAAATAATTCCACATTAAAGGATCTCTAACTAAAGAAGAGGTTACTGCTAGGAAACAAATTTATATTTCATTGTTTCATCTACAAATAAAGTGGCTGTTACCCTTGAAGAATAAATTGCCTATGTTACATTAAAAAATGATAAGCTAGTAATATTGCAAAAGGAAATAGATGGCAAATTGATAACAGGTTCATAGTTACTGGGTAACTCCTCCAAAGGAGGACATTCACAGAACAGCATCCACTCCCTTTAAATTACAACACAGTACAGTATCACCGATCCATCTGCATACTGTGGGAGTAGAACCCACAGCCTTCTGCATCAAAGGTAAGCCTACTACCTGTTGTGCTACTAACAATGCAAACAGACTTTGAATAAGCAGCACTAAATTTCTCTTTCCCAGAAGACCTCAGCTCCTTGTAAACTTTTTTATGTATTTAACATTTGTTTACTGGGAAAGTCCAACTTGGAAAAAAGAATTTTCAGCAGAGGACCAGGGAGAAATGCTCCAGATGCATGTCTTTGTAACATGGGAGAAAACCCCACATAAACACAGGGAAGACATACAGACTCCACACAGAAGGCACCCCAGCCAAGACTCAAACCAGAGAACCTCTTGCTGTAAGGCAACAACACTACCACTGCACCATCCACTTGACACAAATAAATCTTTCAATTTCACAGCAGAAGAAATGTGGAAAAAGCCAACATTTATTGGGGGAGGGGCAAACGCCCAAAACCAGGGACACATTTTAAATATTGCTTGTATAATCTTAGAAAGTTGCTGAAATAGTGTTTTGTGTTATCATGTGTTTCCAAAAGAAGATAGGAAGACTGAAACTTAAAGGGCTATCATTATTTAGTGAATTCCTTTCTCACTGATTTGCCACAAGTTTTAAGGGGGGAAAGACCAAAAGCATAAGCCAAATATTCTTTGAAATCTAGACAGTTGAGAGCTATGGATTCAACTCCCTGAATCACAAATGTGGTGGTGTGGGTAGAGAATGCAGGCCCTTGTATCCAAGGTTCAGGGTTTGAACCTGAGCAATTCTAACCACCAGTTATAAGTAACTGCAGCATTTTACAGACACACACACACACACACACACACACACACACACACACACACACACACACACACACACACACACACACACACACACACACCTTCCAACAGCAGTTAAATAATGAATTTCCAACATACACACACATCCAACAGCAGTTAAATAATTAACTTCCAACAGCAGTTAAATAATGCAATGGAGCTTACATAAGCTTCCAACAGCAGTTAAATAATGACACAGAAGTTACACACATGCACACAACCTTCCAACAGCATGAAACAGCAGTTGAATAATGAAACAAAGCTTCCAACAGCAGTTAAATAATGAAACAGAGTTTACACACACACACACAAGCTTCCAACAGCATGAAACAGAGCTTCCAACAGCAGTTAAATAATGAAACGGAGCTTACCATGAGTGTTGGCTCTGGCTGCAGCAATGATGTGATTAGTTCTCTGCACACTTTTGTGTTTAAATTAAGTTAGTGTATGGCACATGCATGAGTCTTCTGTCGGGTCCTAAAACTCCATGTTGTTAATGTCTTGCAGCTGTAAAAGTGTGGGGGGGAGGCTCCACGCCCCCTGCTCTATGGTTCTGGCACCCATGTCTATGGCTTTTTTACTGTTCGATCTGATTTTCTCAGTTGCCTGCCACCTATATGGTCATTACTTATACCACAGACTAAATAGTCTCTGATTAATAAATCAAGTAGTGGTCCAAATTGCAGCCATGCACCCTATGTCTTAACCACAGGTAACAGAAAACTGTGCTTAAGATTTTAATGCTATTTCTGTGATTTTCCCCATACTCCTTTGGGTATGATTTTAATGCTATTTCTTTGATTTTTCCAGTGCTCCTGTGGGTACAGTTTTAATTCTGTTTCTGTGATTTTCCCACTGCTTCGATACTGCCCCACAGTCCTAATGGATATCTGGCACCCTTTCAACTTTAAGTTGAGGACAAAATACATAAAGTTCTTCTTCTCTGAAATTGTAGCATGCTGCTAAAATGTAACAAGCAGGTTACTACAGTTAAACTACTTACATGACACATTGAGCTCTTCATCCCTTCAGATCTAAAAGCACTATACATTAGAATGTCATACTTTATTAGGTACAGAAAATGCATGTCAATGCAAAACTTGTTTTTTTACTAACGTTTTAATTGAATCAGAGTAATATTTAAAAAAAAATCTTAGTTTTTAACTTACGGAAAGAAGTTCAAAGGTATACCAGCTATGCATTTTCATTGTTAGGTCCTTGCATTTGCTGGAAGTGAAAAGTTCACAGTTAAACACAGACATAGATGAGAACTTACAAACTGTTCTGATTAGAATAAGAAGTAGTAGTTAAATGGACCTTGTTGAAAGTTGGAGCTTCTTGCTATAACAAGACAGCAGCTGACTAAGAAGACCTTGTTGATAGCAAGATGTTCTTACTTTAAACATTTAGGGACTAAACTGGCTATTAAAAGGGGTTGGAGTATAGGAGCAGTTCCAGTTTCTGTAGAGGGAGAGAGAAAAGAAGACTGAAGATTCTAGAAGTCACCAAAGTATCTCCAGAGGGAGAGAAGATGACTGAAAATGTTCTACAGTTCAACTCAGGATCTGTGTTTTTCCTGTTCATAGATGTCGGCTCTGCAATCAACTTCTTGATTTTTGCTTCCTGTGCATATGTGATACCTATGCCCTGGCCCAGCAATCAAGGAGCCTCAATCCTCACCACTAACACCAGAGAGGGTGTCTCATATGAGAGGAAAGGATAACAAATACACACAGTAAAGTGCAATTTCCCTTAAGAGCATACAGAGATCACAGTCAATCTGGGGCTGGTCGCTCCCTTGCTCTCCGGGTCCCCATTAAGACTCCCCACTGGCACAGCTATAGGGTCCAGATCTCAGCCTAGCTGAGCAAGCTATAATCTCCAGCACCCTTTCTGTCCAACCAGTGCTTCGTGTTCCTGCCCAAGTAGCTGACACACACACTTTGAGATATGTTTATACAACTGCACAGATACTCCTGGGGAAGGCTGGCACAGTTTCTCCAACTGTGCCCCCTTTTCCAGACTATATGGTAGTACCACTTGCCACTATCCAGCTAATATTTATCAGCTACCCATAGGCTCTTAAAAGGGTGTCCAATTATTACTGTGCAATATTATTATCCAATTGGTAAGTGTGACTAATCAGTCAAAGCTTATTTGGAGTGACTTGGACAGTAAACTATAAATATGCAATGTACTCCAGAGCTTAGCTTATCTCTACACAAACCAGCCACAGTTAAAAGGTTTTAAAATATTTAATAATAAATAATTAAAACCACAAGACAATACTTTCTATTACACAGTCAGTGTTAGTCAAGAGTTCAGAGATCACACAGAAATACTTAAAATAATTCAGTAGTACAGTTCTGATATCACAGAAAAACACTTAGTCTAATCCTTCTAGCTTCTAGCTATCCCTAAAAGAAAACACAAGTCTAAAATAACTTACATAAGACAACAGGCAGAGTGCTGTGCGTTGGATCAAGACAAAATGCTTAATGCATTCTGATTCTCTCTGTTTAAATTGCTGTTGCAGTTCTGATAAACATTACATCATCTTTTTACACTTTCCTGGAGTTCTCAGGCTACACATTAACTGCATTTACATTCTTAACATCTCCCTTTTTGTTATCTTGCAGCTGGTCAGGAATAGAGCAATAAAAATACATTTGCATGTTTAAATCTAGCCATTTAACTCTTGGTTAAAGCAACAGAAATAATTTCTTCATCTAGACTTTTTGGCATCACTGCCTACTTCAACGGGTCACAACATGCTTTGCTTTGGTCATTAGAGTGCACTGTTGTCACATTTATTTCCAGTTCCACATGTAACAGTATTTCTTTACATTTAAGACAACAAGCCTGTAGTTTACATTCATATTTACAAGTGACAGAATTATCTGCAAAATTCTATCTGGCTGGGCTGGCAGCCTCCACCCTTCTCTGCCAGTCTGCACAGCATATAATAAATTGTATAGTTTATCTTGTACCGTGTCATCTTGGGCAGCATGCTGCAAGAGCATGTAATGTCCTTTCTGTTTGATCAGAAATGAGTGGAATCAGGCCATGCACAACTAAAAAGATACAGTGATGTTAGGAAATTAACTTTTTTCCACTGTAGTGCAATCTTGGACTTGGTATATTTAATTTAGAGGGGTGTGGGGGAAGAACCCCCCCCAATGTCGGGGGGGTGCAGGGGAGCTTGCCACCCTGCAGAAACATAGAAAGTGTGTTTGTTAGTTAGGTGTTGTAGGTGGTGGGGATGTTATTTACATGCGCATTGTAGTTTTCAATGTTATGAACCACACTTTCAATGTTCTGAGTTTTCAATGTTTTGGGTTTTCAGTGTTTTGGGATTTAGATGTCTTGGTTTCAGTGTTATGGAATTCAACGTTATGAAATTTCATGGTTATGAAGTAGACCCATAGATATATATATATATATATATATATATATATATATATATATATATATATACATAAATTGTTGGCAGCTCTAAACCATGTCCTGTTCTACATATGCTCTTACATTAAATAAAAAGGCAACTTGTTAGCTACTCTCACAATTTGTAGATTTAATCTCTGCAATTAAAGAATCTAACACAAAAAATTGTTAAGTAGAACTAGCCAAAGTGTTTTAAGAACTCCAACAAAAAAGCATATGTAAAGGAAAATGATAAATTAAAAGTTAAAGAAACTATAATACTACAAGAACAAATGGAGGAACCAGTGCAGTATGCAAACTCTAAACCAGGAAATCCAATATAGTCAAAGAGCACAAGTTACACCATACTGTCAGCTTTGACAGATTAAACCTTGTCTTGTTCTGTTTACCTTCAATAAAAATGCTATTTCTCAGCTCATCCAACAATTCAGATAAATATAATCATTTTCCAGTCAAGGAATATAACACAAAACTTTGCAAGCTCACCCTAACTGATAACATTTTCAAAACTCTGAAGGAAAAAAATAAGTAAGGCAATACATTTAAAGCAAGGAGGGAGGCGTGGCCAGCATGTGAACTGAGTGGCAGCATCTTTCTTCAGCTCTGTCCTTAAAATCTATTTCTGATAGGAAAAATTAAAAAAAATATTGATTGTGGACAGTTCAACTTTGCTGGAATATCACAACTAAAGATATAAGACGTCTATATAAAAAATGTTGGCATTTTCTACAAATATTCCTGTCAAAAACCTGAAGAGAAAGCATCAGGACCAGAGAACAGATGAGCTTCACAAAAATTACTATGTCTGACCAAACAACTAAGAAGGATTTACAATCATTATTAATAACAATGCAGGACTTGTCACTAAAATTTGATAAAATGAACAAGAAACTGGATACTTTTGAAGACAATAGTAAAAAGCAAATCCAACAACAGGAATTGGCAAAGCAACAGAACTTGAAGATAGAAAATATGGACGAAACATTGATGTAGAAAATAGAATTTCTGACTATGAAAAACGTACTGACACACTAAAACAAAATATTTCACTAATGGACAAAATTGAAGATCTAGAAAATAGATCCAGATGCAACAATCTCCAGATTTATGGAGTACCGGAGGGAAAATTATGGTAGTATTATGGTGAACTTTCTTAATACATGCCTTCCAGACATTTTAAAGCATCCAGAGGCTCGCTCCTATGGGATTGAGAGAGCTCACAGATCCTTAAACCCAGTGTCAGCATCAAACAAAACAACAAACAGTCCCAGGTCAGTCATAGTCAGACTCTTTTCATTTCAACATAAAGAACTTATATTAAAAACTGCCTGTTCTAATTCCCCAATCAGATTTGGAGAACACATAATCCGGTTTGGTAATGATTATTCATCTGGGGTTAAAAGTGTTTACCACTAATAAAAGAACTTAAAAAAAGACAACTCAAAGAACATCTGCTTTTTCCAGCAAGAATTAAAATCTTCTTCAGTGATGGACTAAAAATATTTGACTCGATAGAAACTGCAGTGACTCATCTATCAACTAATAAAGTCTTAGAAAAGGTAGAAGAAATGGGTTGGAGTTATTTTGGTTTGAAATGCCATGCTGAGAAAAATGAATGGAAAACAAATAAGAAGCAGAAGCTGAGAGACAAATCAAGATGAAAATCTGAAGATGTTTAAACAAATATTAGAGTAGAAGTACTTATTAAAATGTTTAACTAGTTAGATAGATCCAGATTTTACAACAAAAACACCATGGAATATAAAAATGAACTGGATGACATATACTGTTTGGAAACAATCTCATTTACAGGGTAAATGTCTTTTATTATTTATACTAATGCAGTATTAAACATCTAAAATAAGGCAAATATCAAATAACTGCTTTAACATCTAGAACAAATATACTAACTTGCGATGTCTTAACATATGAAAAATTAAATTACCATACATGCTTTTAGGCTTTAATAGTTTAATAACACAATACTATACTGCTTTTGACTCTGGTTTGAGTAACAAGGAAAATACCTTTTATTAATTATACTAATGCAGTATTAAACATCTAAAATAAGGCAAATATCAAGGAACTGCTTTAATAACTAGATCAAGTATTACTAGCTTGCTATGTCTTAACATATGAAAAATAGAATTACTATACATGCTTTCAGGTTTTAATAGTTTAATAACGCAATGCTATACTGCTTTTCACTCTGGTATGAATAACAAGATAAATGCATTTTATTATTTATGCTAATGCAATATTAAACATATAAAATAAAACAAATATCAAATAACTACTTTAATATCTAGAACAAGTACTAACTTGCCATGTCTTAACATATGAAATATGGAATTACCATACATGCTTTCAGGCTTTAATAGTTTGATAACACAATGCTGTACTGCTTTTGATTCTGGTGTGAATGGTCTAAGAAATATAACATGATATAACTTTAAAAAACAAAGGTTTATGATTTGTTCCTTCGTAAACGATGTGCTAATAGTTAAAAGAGTGCTATTAATATTTTATGTGGTGCAGTGGGTGCTGGTAGTCATTTTAAATGAATTAGAAGAAACTGAAAGTAAAAAACTGCTCTCTAAGCTCATGGCCTATTCTAGAACTCTAAAATCTTCACTTACAGTTCTCTGCTTTCCTGCTAAAGCCACAAGCTGGTAAAATATGTTTTTAATCCATCTCGAGATATTACAATAAAAAAAGTTGTTAGAGTCCATTAGAGTCATTTGCATATTCATAAACAGCCAAAAATGGAAGTACTTGATTATAGAGAGTGATTAGCACTTGAAGCAAAGCAGTATGGGGCTTAACTTAAATCAAAAGGCTCTTAAAGTGACAAGTACCTGTTTTCACCAAAATACAAGTTCTTCAAATCATTATTGAGTATGTACATATAGATAGCATAAATTTAATAATTCTAAAAGGAAATAAGAGAAATGACCACAAAAGTACTATAATATATGCAAAGAAAATGACATCATGAACAAGACAGAAGCAATTGATGTAAACAGTGAATGCAAACTCATATGTATGCATACTAGGACATATAGCTATAAAAGAAAGTATAACTACTTATAACAACAAAAGTAATAATAATTTAACAGCTAAGAAACCAATTATATATATATATATATATATATATATATATATATATATATATATATATATATATATAAATGTATTCAGTCAGTAGCTGAACCAGATGTAATAATGTAATAAAGAACTAGTATGGTAGGATATAAATGTCACGACAGCATTATAAGAACTAGCATACTTAAGACTGGTGAATAAGAAATGACACTCATATGTGAGAAACATGAACAAGTCTGATGTCAGTCCACAGTTAGTCATTAACTATGAAGATGAATAGATTAAGTTCAGTTGTTAAACAAGACATACAGCAATACTGATATGTTTAATATACTAAGAGCAGTTCAGATATTCTTTATGAAATGCTTAGGATTCTCTTGTGCTTCATAGAGAAAACCAAGGTACAAGAAAAGTTAAAAATAAGAGACTAAATGAATCAGATGAAGCCTTAATAAATTCATATTAATTGTTGATGCTATCTAAAGTATAAAGTATCACAAAATTGTATATAACTTATCTATTAAACAAGAACATTATGAAAGTCTACAATATGAATGCAAACAGACCTAAATCCAAAGATGTAAAAAATTCAACTCAACAGATGAATGTACTATATAAAAGTGTTGTTTATTTTATACATACAGATTAAATTAGAAGCCAAAATGTTATTATATATTAAAATCTACAGTTTATAGCAACAATAACAATGTTTTCATTAACCTGACTGGATGTTGTAACAAATGAAGTTTCATAAGGCTTTGTTGTCTTAACAGTAGGAAATATAAATCTACTTAGTCTGTGTACACATAGGGTTTGCAACAAATACTAACAGTCATCTTAAATACATTTTAAATCCGTCATAAAGAAACAGTAAAAATAAAATGGTTACTTAGAAATATACATATGGGCAAAAGGATATATATATGTATACAATGGTGATAAATGAAGCAAGAAGTGCATTGATAATAAAGCGTTGTCTAAATAAAATGTTGACAATATATAATAGATACTGTTACACTGAAAACAGATGTCGGTTGAAGGATATTAAATAATACGGTGAGATAAAATATAACATGTATATACTAGAACAATGTTGTATTTAAAGTAGGTTACACTATTTTATTTTAACTACAGACAGTAATACCATATAACAATCTCTGTAATAGTGTTTAATTGAATATTATACAGTTCAATAGTTGAAGTTTGATAGCACACAAGCAATAAGAAGTTGATGCTTTTAGTTATATTTGTTGTGTGGAAAGCTGAGGGAAGATGTTGAATAGGGGTAAGAGGGGTCAACTGAATGGTAAACCTATTCAAGGATGGGGATGTTTCTCCCATCAAGGGAATGATTAGTTGTTTATATTTTGAAAGCCACTTTTTATACAGACATTTTTTATTTGTACCTTTTAAATGGATGTCTATGCAATGTATTTATAACATACATGAAATGAATGGCAAAAGGTTTCAGCACACATACAAGGCTATATACAAACAGAAAAACAGGACAATGGTTAAATACAAAGGCATAGTTAGTCCAACTGTGAAATGCATCTCTATCAATGTCAATGGCTTAAGTAACAGCTGTAAAAGAGAAAGGTGCAAGTAGTATTTTTGCAAGAAGCACATCTTGTACAGTAAGCCATTAATAAGATTAATATGCATAATTACACATTACTAGCAAGTTCAGAATATAATAAAAAGCGAAGCGGAGTAACAATGTTGGGGAGAAAGACTACCTTGATGCCCAAGATCATAAACAAATTCAATGATAACTCAGGAATGTTTTGTTTAGTGTCATTATTAATAAATGGTTTGGCTTATACCCTACTAAATAACTATTGGATACCAGGACTGTGTGTCAAGACAGCCAAACAACATTTAGAGAACATAATACAATATTCCAAAGATAATACTATAATGGCAGGAGATTTTAATTGTATAATGAAGGAAGAGGACACAAATGCTAACACACACAAGAAATCTCCACTATCAAAATTACTTACAGAGTTTACTGACACATATAACTTAATAGACATTAACAGATATGCTGAACAAGACTCATTGATATTCACACATTACTCACAGAGACATAACACCTTTTCCAGAATAGACAGAGTGTGTATAACAAAAGATCACATCACAAAAATAAGCAAAGTTAAAACAATAACCTGCCCCTTCTCAGACCATTATACAATACATTTTGAAATAGATTTTAACTTTAAGAGAAAACTTACAGTCATAAGAATTCCAGCCTATATAGCAAACCTTAAAGAGTTTAAACAATACTGTACTGCAGAGATGCAAACATGTCTCGATTTAAACCTCACAGATGAGGTAGCAGACCAATATATATATATATATATATATATATATATATATATATATATATATATATATATATATATGATGCAATGAAAGCATGTTTATATGGGAAGGCGGTAGCCTGGTAGAAAAACAAACAAAAGCATTGGAATAAAGAACTACAAACTAAAATAGACAAAATGAAATTAGATATTCATAAAAGCAACTTAGCTTCAGAAAAAGAATTAAAAGATTTCAACAAAAATACTTAGAGATATTGAACCATAAAACAATGATTAATCTAGAGAAGCTCAAACTATGCACTTAGTCTACAAATGCAAAAAATCAAAGGAGACTTAGCTAACAGGATGAAAAGAATGATAAAGGCAAATCAGATAAAAGAAATATACAATATAGACAAAAAATGAAAGTATCAGACTTAGGAATTCTAGAAGCCTTTAGAGTGTATTTTAATAAACTCAATGTTCAAGAAAATAAAGTAAAATCAAGTGAAGCACTTAGAAAATTCCTCAAGGAAAATATAAGACTAAGACTATCAGATGAACCCAGAAAATAATAGCTAAAGATATAACTATGACAGAAATTAAAGCATAAATCAAGAAACTAAAATTAAACAAAGCCCCGGGTAATGATAAAATGACACCAGAGATGTTAAACTACTATCTAATAATTCATTAAATATATTACTAAGTGTGTTCACATCAGTTAAAGAAGGTAATAAATGCCCTCCTTCTTGGAAATACACTCAAGTATCACCAGTTATGAAACAAGATAAAAAACCTGATGAGTGTACCTCATATAGATCCATAAGTTTATGAAATATAGATTACAAAATATTTATGACAGTTCATGCAAACAGAATAAAACAAATATTGTCATTATAGATAGAGAATGATAAAACAGGATTCATTAAAAACAGAAATACATATGACAGCATAAAGAGAATTTTGTCCATTATTGATTTCATAAAAAAATAATAAATAAATAAAATGAATGTCATTTGCTTAGATATTAACAGTGCATTTGATTCTGTGAATTGGGATTACCTTTTGCTTGCACTGGTGGAATATGGATTTTTGAAAAATTTCACCTCACTAATAAGGTCTCTTTATGATAAATCTTCGGCGTACATAAAATAGGATCCTGTTGTCATAACCTATTACAATTACAAAAGGTATAAAACAGGGTTATCCACTTTCTCCTTTGCTATTTGCAGTAGTAATAGAACCATTAGCAAATTTCATACGTGCAAATCCAAACATCCAAGGAATTCAACTAGATACTGACCTTGAGTTAAAGATTCAACTATTTGCAGACGACATTTTATTGACTTTAAAAGAAGATAATTAACACACTAAAAGAACTGTGGAAAGCAACAAAACAGTTTAAGAAGATTTCTGGACTATCAATGAAAATGAAACCAGTATGTTACTAATAAATATGAACAAAGAAGCATTAAATAAAAAATATAATAAATATCTATCTAGAAATGATACAATCCAATACTTAGGAGTTAAAATTACAAATGACATAGATGCAACAGTGCAACTAAACTATAAGGAGATTTTGGATAATATCATAGAACTCATACAAAACTTGAATAAGCTATGTTTTACCATGGAGGAAAGACTATATACAATTAAAATGATTATATTCCCAAACATTCTGTATTTTATACAAGCTTGCTCACTACCTCCACCTAAAGCATATTTAAAACAATTTGATGGGTTAATAACGAAATTCTTATGGTACCCTAAAAAACCTAGAGTTGGCCTAAGACATCATTTTGACAAATGGCAAGAAGGTGGAATAGGCTTACCAGATTTAGAAGGATATATACAGTTGTCAGTTTTAAAAACAGTTTCTGTATGGTTAGACAAAAAATATACTTCCAAATAGAAAATAGTATATGAAAAAATCTGGTTACAAAACACTCATGATACAATAAATAAACATATGAAAATAGTACCACATAGCTTACTCTGGTTACTAAAGGAATATATGACAACAGGGAAACACAAAAATATAAATTCTAAATATATTATCAATACCCTGAAGTCTTTTATGCACTTTGTAAACAAAAATCCAGATATAAAAGCATAGTCTTGTTTCATATTCCCACTAGCATATATACAAAATAATATTATAACTCAGGATTCAGTAGCAGTTAAAACACTTAGTAAGAATGGTCTAGTTTACTGGCATCAGTTGATAAACACTAATAAAGTACTAATGATAGAGCAAGTTATTAGTGAGTTCAACCTTGAAAATAATATGTGGTTAACACTGCAGAGATTAAGACAAACAGTTTTAAACCAACAGGGAATAATACAGAAGTCTGTTAGGGAAAAGGTTCCTAAGATCATAGAGCAGTTAATAACGCTAATGGAATTTCCCACAAATGGGAAAGGAATTTTATCAGTGTTGTACAAATTAGTTAAAGAAACAAAAGTTCATAATAAACAAAATATATGGAAATACTATGAAACTGTTAATGGTAAAATTCCAGATGATTAATATAAAAAAACTAATTCTTACATCTCAAAAACTAACATTTTTATCACTGTATTGGCAACTTTTCACATGGCAGTTTATACATAGAACATACTTAACACCACACAAATTAGAACTAATATATCATAAAGAAAATCGATGTTGGAGGTGTAAACCACAATCAGTAGCCAATTGGCAACACATGTTCTATGAATGCCATTTACTTAAACAATATTGGGAAAGTATTAACTATTTGTTATAGGCACTGTTCACTGATAATTTCCAACTTACAAAATCTCTAGTTTTGTTGAATACACCTGTGCTGTCTTGTGTTCCAAGGCAAAATATGTAATTTTGTGGACTCTCCTTGCTATTGCAAGGAAATATATTACACAGAACTGGAAAGCTGTAACTCCTCCCAGTTTTAAACATTTCAACAACATGTTTTTTTTTTATCAGTCTCACAACTGAAACAATCAAGGAAAGAACAGAACGACATCATTCCTTAAGTATTGCCTGGCAGAAAGTAAATCAAGTGTTGGAAACAAAAGACTGTAATAAATCTTATTCAAAGATACAGTCAAGAAAACAAAGTTTTTCAAGTACATACATCTTATGTAAATAGTTGGTTTTGTAATGTTTGTTTTTGGAATTGTTTCTTCACTTTAAGCTTTGATTATGTAAATATTTCTTTGATATACATACTGTATATATGTTTATGTTTATGAAAATCAATAAAAATGTATTCAGTGGAAAAAAATAAATTTAAAGTCAGTAAAACTCCAATAAAACAAGCACAGAAGGCAAGAAACAGTGGAAACATGTAAACTATAAACCAAGAACTCCAAAACAGCCACACAGCAGTCATTAAATATCACAAGCATTGCAAGTTAAACTTTGTCCTTTTCTACTTACCTTAAATAAAAATCCTACTTTTCTGCTACTTACACAACCCAGGAAGATTTAACTTTTTTGCAGTCAAAGAATGCAACACAAATCTTTTCTGACTATCCTTAACCTTTACTTATTTAAACATCAAGGGAAAACACATTTTTAAGTAAACTGTAATAAAATCAACATCAAGAGATAGAAACAATGTAAGTGTGCAAACTATAAGATAAGAAATCCAAATGCAAAAGATTCAAAAGTTCATCAGTAGCAAAACATTAACAATGCTCACAAATTTCTTCTGTTCTGCTTGAATTTGAAAGGTATACCACAGAGTGCAACCGAAAAAACAAAAATTGAATGGAGTTGGTCCGAGGAGATGTTAGCTTGGATGCTATCATCTCGCATTTGGCCTGGAAAGAACTGGAAAGGCTTAAAAGATGGCCCAAATTATATGATCAACAGCTTAGACTACTGTATGGGTTGTACTTGACCCTTCTGAGGAAATGAAGAATGGGATTATCTTTCAATGGAAATTACTGGAGGTGTGGTCAGAAAAACTCTGTCAATCTCCATATGTTTTGGAGTTGTCCAAGGATTTCACCTGTTTGGGATCATTTTATTGGGCAGTTGCAAGGTATTTTGGGATGACTTTAGGGAAGGAGTAGGAATTCTGGATATTTGGTTGTCAGCTGACAGTTGGGATAGGCTCAGCTGCCATAAAAGAAGTGTGCTGTACTCTGGCCACTGTTTCTAAGATTCTTTTTGTGCCAAGCACTGGAGAAATACTATAGTTCCCAGAGGACAATATTTTGACAAATACTTGTGTCAGAATATGTAATGTCCCAGGCTCTTCCACCAGGATGATGGAGCATTTTAGCATCATGTAAAGGGGAATTGGAGAAAGGTAGTTGTGTAGCAGCTGTTGTAGGATTATGCTTTATGTCAATGTTTTAAGTTTATTTCTTGAAATTTGGTTGAAAATGCTAGACTTTGATGGGGCACTGTATTCTGGGTGGGCTTCTGCATATTTTCTTATTTTTTTCATTCCCTTCTTAAGTTTTGTGTTCGTAAAGATAGACGGGGGTTCAGTTGCTTACTATTATAATATGTTGTGGTTTTATAGTCAGTGTATAGAGGCTGTTTTTTACATGTTGTTTCATGTGATAAAAATAAAATCAAGCTTAAAAAACTTAATGAAGTCATGGACAGATGCACAAACTCTGGGTGGTACTATAGGAGGAAACATTGTATAGAGCAATCACTTTAGGCATCAGTCGTGATGTGCATTATCCTCTAGATAGAAAAGCAAAATCACAGATTGTATGCTGTGTTAAGACTAGCCACTTGGAGGTGTAAAATTCTTTCTAGGTGATTTGGTCACATCGATTAGTATCACCAAAACCAGCCAAGGATAATTGTTAGTGCTAAGTCGATCAAGGAGTGAAATCTGGATATAAAACCAACCTTCCAAAAATGAACTAAGGACTGCTACAATGAATATAGGTCCACTTTCAGGATACAGCTTGAAAGTGGATGACATGATGGTAAAGAGGATGCTGGATATGCTATGTATCCAGAAGACAAGGTGGAAGGGCAGTACAGCAAAGTCATTTGGCTGGGAACCAGAATCTACTACTCAGGGGGAGAATGGATTAGAGACGGCATGAGAATTGTACTGTTAATTTTCTAAAGTTAGTGAGAGATGTCATCAGAATTAATAACAGACGCATGGCAATCAGATTCCAGACAGTATTCATAATGTCAGCTTATTCCCCACAGCAGGGTTGTAATGGCAAGTGGTAGTGGGCCTTCAGGTAAGATTTGCAGGATGGGGCAAAAGAGGTTGACATTAGTAATGGGGGACCTGAATGCACATACTGGGGCAGAGAGAGACTGCCTGAGACCACGAGTGTGCTACAGCAATGAAGGAGGAGAGGCTATTCTAGCCTGTCTGATGAAAGGCTTGATGGTGGTCAGCACATGATTTGCATATAAGAGTGGTCAACATACAACTCAGGTAGACTTTCATCTAGTAAAGAAAGACATTGGGGAAGAATCAGAGATTGCAGAGTCATCCCCAGTGAAAATTTTGTTCCCCAGTATAAAAAATGTTCAGCCCCATTCAGTTGTAAGCAGTAGTCTGAGAAGGCTCTAAGGGCAGTAGGCATTAGGCTGAAGACATGGAAGTTGACAGGAGCAAAACCGTAATAATTCATCAAAATACTCAGGGCTCTGGCACCTGAGGAAGAACAGGAAGCAAGTGGTGCCAAATGCCTCAAAATGGCAAGTGTGATGACTATAGAACAGATATGCAGCCAAGCCAAATAAGAACACAGCATGCATTAACAAAGCAAGTAGTGAAATGCATAAGTCCGGGAAGTTTTCTAAAGAAAGAAGAGATGCAAAAAGAAGTGGGAGATAGAAAAAAAAATGGATCAAGCTAAGAAGAAATACTGGTTGGCTAACAAGCTAAAAAAAAACAGTCACAATGGCAAAGAGCAAGGTGTCAGAGAAACTCTTCCAGCTCCTGGAAATTGATTCAGTAAATGGTACAGAGAAATTCTATCATGTTATGAGGCAAGGACAGAAAGATAAAGAAGACAGCATTCTGACACAATTCATAAGAGATGCCAGCATGAATCTGCTCATCCATCCAGAGGACAACAGAGGCAGATGGAAGGAGTACTTTCAGTAGCTCCTGAATGCAGAAAACCCCACAGAAACTATACTGCCACATGCATAGCTTAAGATGAAAGTGGAAGAAAAACCCACCCCAGAAGAAGTAAGATGAAGTGTAGAGTCGTGTAAACTAAGTTAACATTGTGACATGCTAATTAGTTCATAAGCAGCTGAATTATATGCTAATCAAGATGGCAGAGCTATTCAGCAAGCTAAAAAGGAATTATGTATGGTCTGTGTTGCCATCTGCCTTGTACTCCAAAATCTTTTGGAATACACATACAGAAACTACAAAGGAAAGAAAGAATGTTAGGGGCCACTGCTGCTCTTGTTCATGTTTATGTGCAACAGACTCAAGTCTATGCTGCTGCTGATGATGGACCTTGGGCAAGGAGGAGAGGGGTATTTAGACCCCATTTAACTTTCCATGAAAATAGTAGAGAGCTACAGGGTAGATAGAGACACATTCCAGCAATTCTGAAATCTCTGTCGTCCTCACCTGAGACCAAGGTCAAACCGAGAGAAACTGATACCTGTGGCGAGCAAGATACGTGTAGCACTTAAAATTTTAGCTACAAGAACCTTTAAGAAACCCACAGGGGACATTCTGGGGGTGTAACTATTTTTGTTTGATTTAGACTTTTTCAGTGACACTGGCTTTGTCTGCGTGGTAAGAGCTCTTTTTTGTTGGACATTCTGGGGGTGTCACAGGCATCAGCATCCAGGATTCTACATCAGTTCCTGAATTTTATGTTACAGCAAGCCAGTGACTATATATATATATATATATATATATATATATATATATATATATATATATATATATATATTTCCCCCATACTCCCGAGTACAGATGTAGAATTATGCAGGATTCCTACCCTGCAGTACACTTATCTGAAGTCTTGGGTGTGATGGATTGCACCCAAATTGAAATCAAATAACCACCCAAGGAACAGGGAAGGGTCTACATCAACAGAAAGGGGTTCCACTCCATTAACTGCCAGGTCATGTGTAATGCTAAGGGAATCATACTAAATGTGTGTGCTGGCAACACCAGCAGTTTCCATGACTCCCACATCTGATGGAGGCAGTTGCCCTCGTCAGATTGTGCCACATCTAGTACCCTAAGCATGTCCTTGGAGGCCCTAGTGGAATGTGCCTGTGCCTCCATGATGGCCTTATACATATGTTGAGTGGCACGTTATGACACACCAGCATCAGGTGAAGAACGCACTACGGGCCTCCTCCGAGCACCCCAACCAAACCTTCTAGGTGACACCTCACCCACACTTTGGCTATGGCCAAAGTCACTGTTGTAGAGATTGCCCCGGGACAGCTGAGAAGCCTAATACCATTGCTAGCCCCATGTACAACCCATTTCATTCCATGAAAAACACAATATAGTTGCCTCCAATAACAGGAGAAATTGCAAATGCAAATAGTAATAACATGCTGTGCTGTAAACATAAGCCTCCCATCTCATAAATGCAATGCACTACAACAACTGCATATGCCAACAGTGATGTGCATACAGATCAACACCTTTATTTTTTCTACTGCTTATATAAATACATCCCTATGGGGTGGCCATGGTGGTGCAGCGGTTTGCGTTGCCACCTCACAGCAAGAGGTTCTCCGGTTCGATTCTCGGCTGGGGTGCCTTCTGTGTGGAGTCTGCATGTCCTCCCTGTGGTTGTGTGGGTTTCCTCTGGGTGCTCCGGTTTCCTCCCACATCCCAAAGATATGCTGTAGGTGGATTGGACACTCTAAATTGGCCCTAGGTGTGAGTGTGTGCATGTGTGTGCCTTCTGTGGAAGGTTGGGAGCTGGGCTGGCAACTCAACATCGTAAAACTCCACTGCCAATCATGAGTGGACAGGTGATCCACTGTGGCAACCCCTAACTGGGAAAAAGCCAAAAGAAGAAGAAGATATAAATACATCCCTAATGCTGGAATCTAACTGTACTCGAATAAGAGAAACATATGTTAAGAAAATATGTGCTTCTTTGCAGAAAAATCTCCTTCAAAGAAATAGCAGTCACAATCTTCTCTGTCTCAAAACAGTCTCCTTACCTTTAAGTTCCCTAGGTACACTTTTACCTTTTTACAGTGTAACTTCAGCCCTCTGAGCACTCTGAAGATGCAAAGGAGGTGTGAACTCATTAGAATTGCTGAATACCAAATTTATGACTTAGTGTATCAGAGGTTAACATAGTGTAGCCTCTACACCATTGTTAGAGGTTAATGTCTTGCAACTGTGAATGAATGATTAGTCTGACTAAAGCAAAACACAGTAATTTGCATAGAGACCCTTCCATGAAGTGGGTGTGTCAGTGAGGATACACTTACAAAGAGTGGAACTAACTACAGTGAGCTTCTGAACAAAACCAAACACCCCCACATGTATATTTTTTGGCATAATAGCATGGTTTACTGCTTCTGCTGAAAACTGTTGTTCACTGTCATGTACTTGTATCACATCTTGAAAGAAGATGAGAGGATATGCTATAGAGATTGCATGTCTGATAGTAAAGCAGAAATAAGGAAAGGATTTACAGAATACATAGAGAATGCAGAGTTGCAATTTTGCAAACATATTCATAAATATTTGTGTGACTGCGGTGGTGGTGCTGCGGTAGCGTTGACGCCTCACAATTAGACGCTGTCCTGTTCGATTCTCAGCTAAAGCATCTTCTGTGTGGAGACATGTGTGAATGGGCATACCTTCATTGAAGGTTGTGCATCAGGGCTGGCAACTCGGCATGTAAAAATCTACTGCCAATCATTAGTGGGCAGGAGTTCCGCTGTGGCGACCCCTAACCGGGAAAAGCCGAAAGACACAACAACATTCATAAATATTTGTGTGATCACTCATTCCAATAAATATGTTATCTATATATGTACAATCAACTCAGAATGTCCAACTGTATTAACTGTTTAATACTGGATATGAATAGCATTTACAGTGTTTTCTGTATGTTTTTCTGCTGTTTCCTGGAAAAAACAAAAAAAAAAAAACAAATTCTCTTTTCCCGCCTTTGCTGAACTAGATTAGTCCAGATTTCAGGTTTTGCTGAATTCCGGACTGTGGTACAGTTTCTGTGTTGCCCATATCCTTACTTGGATAGGACGAAGCTTCTCTGTTCACCAGGGAGAGTGGGAAGCTTTGAGCAGCCTATCTGTTCCTGGAGGCGTGGTCTCAGCCCTGAAACTAGTAGCTTATTGGCCGTTTTGGGTCAATTCCTATCTCTTTCAGTTTCCCTGCTTTAAAACCCGCATTTGCATGGTTTTGTGTCAGTATACAACTCCGCACAGCTCCTCGTGGTGTCCTGCAGAGTGATACAGGCAACAGAGAGACCCAAGAGAGACTTTTCCAGATTTAAGTATTTTTTCTGTTTTTTTGCTCCGACTGCCTTTTCCCACCTAAAAAGCGAATTTCTAACTGATCTGTGCTTTAAAAAGTTTAAATTGCATTTGCCTTCTGCTTTTTATAGTTTCTGCACTTGTTTTATATCAATTTAAGTCGTTTTTGTATTGTATAACTGTTGTAGGCTACACACTAAAGTGCGCTAGCTTGTTTATAGCATTTACAGTGTTTTCTGTGTGTTTTTCTGCTGTTTCCTGAAAAAAACAAAAAAATTCTCTTTTCCCGCCTTTGCTGAACTAGATTAGTCCAGATTTCAGGTTTTGCTGAATTCTGGACTGTGGTATAGTTTCCTGTTTTGCCCATATCCTTACTTGGATAGGAGGAAGCTTCTCTGTTCACCTGTGAGAGTGAGGAGCTTTGAGCAGCATATCTGTCCCTGGAGGAGTGGTCTCAGCCCTGAAACTAGTAGCTTATTGGCCGTTTTGGGTCAATTCCTATCTCTTTCAGTTTCCCTGCTTTAAAACCTGCAATTGCGTGGTTTTGCACCAGTATACAACTCTGCACAGCTCCTCGTGGTGTCCTGCAGAGTGATAGAGGCAACAGAGAGACCCAAGAGAGACTTTTCCAGATTTAAGTATTTTTTTCTCTGTTTTTTTGCTCCGACTGCCTTTTCCCACCTAAAAAGCGAATTTTTAACTGATCTGTGCTTTAAAAAGTTTAAATTGCATTTGCCTTCTGCTTTTTACAGTTTTTGCACTTGTTTTATATCAATTTAAGTCATTTTTGTATTGTATAACTGTTGTAGGCTACACACTAAAGTGCGCTAGCATGTTTACAGAGTTTACAGTGTTTTCTGTGTGTTTTTCTGCTGTTTCCTGAAAAAAACAAAAAAATATTCTCTTTTCCCACCTTTGCTGAACTAGATTAGTCCAGATTTCAGGTTTTGCTGAATTCTGGACTGTGGTATAGTTTCCTGTGTTGCCCATATCCTTACTCAGATAGGAAGAAGCTTCTCTGTTCACCTGTGAGAGTGGGGAGCTTTGAGCAGCATATCTGTCCCTGGAGGAGTGGTCTCAGCCCTGAAACTAGTAGCTTATTAGTCGTTTTGCGTCAATTCCTATCTCTTCCAGTTTCCCTGCTTTAAAACCTGCATTTGTGTGGTCTTGCACCAGTATACAACTCCGCACAGCTCCTCGTGGTGTCCTGCAGAGTAATACAGGCAACAGAGAGACTCAAGAGAGACTTTTCCAGATTTAAGTATTTTTTTTCGCTGTTTTTTTGCTCTGACTGCCTTTTCCCGCCTAAAAAGCAAATTTCTAACTGATCTGTGTGTGCTTTAAAAAGTTTAAATTGCATTTGCCTTCTGCTTCTTACAGTTTTTGCACTTGTTTTATATCAATTTAAGTTGTTTTTGTATTGTACAATTGTTGTAGGCTACACACTGAAGTACGCTAGCCTGTTTATAGCATTTACAGTGTTTTCTGTGTGTTTTTCTGCTGTTTCCTGAAAAAAACAAAAAAAAATTCTCTTTTCCCACCTTTGCTGAACTAGATAAGTCCAATTTTCAGGTTTTGCTGAATTCCGGACTGTGGTATAGTTTCCTGTGTTGCCCATATCCTTACTTGGATAGGAGGAAGCTTCCCTGTTCACCAGTGAGAGTGGGGAGCTTTGAGCAGCTTATCTGTCCCTGGAGGAGTGGTCTCAGCCCTGAAACTAGTAGCTTATTGGCCGTTTTGCATCAATTCCTATCTCTTTCAGTTTCCCTGCTATAAAAACCGTATTTGCATGGTTGTGCGCGATTTTGCGCATAGCGCAGCATCGAGCAGCGCCACTTAAACGGGTTTAAACTATTCCCGGCTCCACAAAGTCTGCTCTTCACTTTTTCCCTTAGAACTGTTCTAACTCTCAAAGTAAGCACTCTATTTTCATTCTAAAGCCCTGCACTTGCTCGTATAAGTAATCTTATAAGTAAGCACTAATAAACTAAAGCACTACACCCTCTTATACTCCCTTTAAGTACTTGGCTCCCTATTGGTCCTTTTTGATCAGTCAAAAAGTAGTTCCTTATACTATTCTGGCATGTTCAAAAGTCAGTTTCGGGTTTACTCTCCAGTCCAGCTGGTGAATCTGGGAACCTTGAAGCAATGTTACAACTGCCTTATGTACAAAGACCACCCTCTCCTCCTCCCAACAAGCTCAAATATATGTGAGAGATGCAACTATATAGCCAAACTGGAGGCTGAGCTCTCTCAACCCAGTACTGAGGCAGTCAGTCAGGAGGAGAAGGTAACCACACACACCAGAAATCCAGTCTCACATAGACCTATCGCAACAGCAAACCAAATGCATAAACACACAAAAACATACTCGGAGGCTCTAAATAAAAGTCTGCCCAAGCAGCAGAGACCCCCAAAGCAGACATCCAAGCAACCGCTACCCCACAACAATACCCACATATCACATAGTTCACAAAGTCAGTGTGCCACACAGTCACAGCCTTTAAGGCTAAACAACACACCTAATACACTTGTAATAGGTGACTTTATTGTCAGAGACACTGACGTCCCACTCACCAGGCTGAACAAGGAGAAGGTCACTGTAAGCTGCCTGTCAGGTGCCAGGATCCACCACATAACACAAGCACTCAGGTCACTCCAAAGCAAGTACAAATATGACTCTGTCATTGTCCATGCTGGTGTGAATGACCTGAGATGTGCCTCCCTGGACTACATGAAAAGAGACATGGAAGAGCTCTCTGATCATGTAGCCCAGGCCGGTATGACCCTGACCTTCAGTAGCATCTTACCCTCACCAGGAATGATGCCACAGTATAAAGACAAAATGATCAATTTTAACAATTGGCTAAAGCATTGGCGTCATTCAAAGGGGATCCAGTGTCTGTCAACCTGGGATGACATGCTCGACAAGCCACGTTGCTTCGCTAGGGATGGCTTGCACCTGTCACCCCTGGGCTTTCAAATACTGGCTAAGGCTCTTCCCACCCCCATAGTGCCATTTTTAGGCAAGGCTGAAAAGCAAACCCACCTCCATAGACAACACAAGGGAAAAGAAACTAAGGGTAATGCTGCTCAATGCCAGAAGTCTAAACCTCAAGATGCACGCACTCGAGGCTCTCCTCAGTATGGAGAATATCAATATCTGTGCAGTAACAGAAACCTGGTTCAAGGCTCCCAAGAGCACCCCAGCACTACCAGGTTATACCTCATACCATGCTTTTCGGCCCCAAAACTTGGACTGAACCACAAAAAGAGGGGGAGTATACATATTCATCAAAGATACCCACACCTCCAGGTTAGTGGCACTGCACGAAGCATCGGAGATAATCCATGTGCAACTAACAGTGGGCAAAACTGCCTTTCAGTTTGTAGCCTGCTACAGACCACCCTCCCAAACTCAGGAACCCCACTCGGCTTTCCTGAGAACACTGGAGAATATGAAGGTCTCTCCAAACACCATTATATTGGGTGACTTCAACTACCCAAACATAGACTGGGAGCACTACTCAAGCCCCAACACCCTCGCCAATGGTTCCTAGAATTTATAAACTCAAATGCTATGGAACAACTGGTTACCACTCCCACAAGAGTGGAAAACATATTGGACCTGATCATCACCAACATGGGAACTCTATGTTCCATACCAGAGGTATACCCCTCATTGGTAAGATCTGACCATAAATTAATCTCACTGGACATCCATATCCCGTCCCCACCCCCCAGCCAAGAAAACCACAGTGAAGAACTTCTCAAAAGCAAACTTCACACTTCTCAAAACCGAGGTGGAATCCTTCAAAGCCCCCGGGCCAGTGGAAAATACGGCCCAAACTGCATTATCCTTTACATTCACATTCTATGGACACCTACTGGAATGCATGGATCGTGCTATTCCAAATAAAACCAAGACTCACTTTTCCAAAGGCAGGAGACCTGTCTGGTGGACCCCAGCCATAAATAAGCTATACAACAGAAGGAGGAAGCTACTACATGATAGAGCAAAATCCCAAAAAGGGAAGGCATCTCTGATCAGTACTAGCAAAAAACTACGATCACTCATAAAATCATCTAAGGTCAGCTTCGAAAGAAAAATTGCACAAGACGCTAAAGATAATCACAAGGCCTTCTTTAGTTATGTCAGGAACCTGGGTAGCAATTCCCAGATATGCTCTGAGTTAGTGCAAAATGACAAAAAATACACTGAACCTACAGACATTGCCAACATCCTGGCAGACAGGTTCAGTGCAAACTTCTCCCCCCCTTCCCCCCAAAAGAGCAAATGTCTATCCCAACAGAGTGTAGCCTCCCTGACATCACAGATGCACAGGTGAAAGCTGCCCTCTCCAAAGCAAAAAACACAGCATCAATGGGACCGGACGGTGTCCCGGGCTGTGTCTTACACAAGCTCCAAGAAGAACTGAACCCTCACATAAAGTCACTGTTCAATCTCAGCCTTACTACAGGATATGTACCCAAGGAATGGCGTACAGCAACAGTGGTCCCAATCCACAAAGGTGGTGCCACAACGGACCCCAGATACTATCGCCCTATAAGCCTGACTAGCCTGGTCTGCAAAGCTATGGAGCTTATCATCATGGAACTCATAAACAAAGACATTGGGAACCTCCAAACACTGGATCCCACCCAATTCGACTTTGTTAAGGGCAGATCTTGCCTCTTGAACCTGGTCGACTTATTTGAAACAGTCACTAAGACCATAGATGAAGGGAAGGTAGTCCATACAGCCTACCTGGACCTCGCAAAAGCCTTCGACACAATACCCCACTCGGGCATCATAAATAAGCTCACCAGCTTAAATATCTACCCCTATGTCACAAGATGGGTTGCAAACTGGCTCAGGGATAGAACCCACATGGTCAGAATTGCAGGTGCCATGTCAGATTCTAAACCAGTTACAAGTGGTGTCCCACAAGGCTCAGTCCTGGGACCTCTCTTGTTCGGTATATATTTCTCTGAGGTACAGGCTAACATGGGAGGACTATGGCTGACCAAGTTTGCAGATGACTGCAAACTTGGTGCCATAATCGACTCGCCGACTGACACAAGCATCCTCCAAAAGGGTCTCACAGAGATGGATAACTGGAGCCAGAGCCATGGCCTAAAGCTAAATGCCAAAAAGTGCATAGTCATCCCCTTTGGGAAAAACAAAGTGCCCACAAATTACCACATAGGTGGTAATCCATTAAGTACGGAAGAAGTAATTAGGGATTTGGGGACCCAAGTAGATAGCAATCTCTCCTTTGACAATCACGTTGCCAAAGTGGTTAGAAAGACCTTCTATATAGCCCACCTTATCACGAAAGGGTTCACATCTAGAGCAAGAGAGGTCATTGTGCCCCTCTACTCATCACTCATCAGGCCCGTAATTGAATACAATGCCCCATTTAGGATGTACCTTACCTGACACCTGCAGCAACTGGAAAGACCCCAAAAGTACCTTACCAAGAGGATTAAGGGACTCAAACAGATGCCCTATGCAGTTAGGCTAAAGAAACTCCAGCTCTACTTGGTTGCTTACCGCCTACTCAGAGGCGATCTGTGCCTGACGTATAAAGCCATGTCCAACCCAGAATTAATGGACATGCTCCACCTCAGGAAATCCAAATCCCTTAGAGCTACATGCTCCAGGGACTTAAACCTCAGCACAGAAATAAATAGGACATGCTGGAAGGACAGATTCATATCCCAGAGGCTCCCCTCACTCTGGAACAAAATCCCAATCCATGTTAGGCAGAGCCCCTCAATGACCCTCTTCAAAGGAAATCTTGACGAGTGGATGGGAGATCATAGGTTTACCCCTGGGATCTCTTCTGTGTCCCTACTAGACAGAGGCATAGTAAACTAACCTTAAAAGGGCTATCTTCTGTGACCTACTATACAGAGGCACAGTCAACTAATCTAAAAGGGTGGTGAAAGCCAAACACACTCTGGCTAGGCTTATAAATGCCCTAGGGCAGATAGCCTAGTATCAACCTATGAACCTATGAATTGTTTATATGAATATTATTTTATTGCTGTTGCACTAACTGCAGTGGTGGTGCTGCGGTAGCGTTGTCGCCTCACAGTAAGATGTTGTCCTGTTCATTTCTCAGTTAAAGCGTCTTCTGTGTGGAGACATGCATGAATGGGCATACCTCCATTGAAGGTTGTGCGCCAGGGCTGGCAACTCGGCACGTAAAAATCTACTGCCAGTCATTAGCGGGCCGGAGTTCCACTGTGGCGACCCCTAACTGGGAAAAGCTGAAAGACATAACATTTGATTGCTGTTGCAAAGCTGTGTCTGTGGCAAAGAGAGATAACCCACTACAACTGTATTGTGTAAGTGCAGTAGTCTGATGGTTCAGCTCCAGAGCTGGCTTTTATTTATTTATTTATTTAGTTATGTTTGGGCCTTTACCATGTGTATGTCACATGGCATAGTGCAAACATGTTTCACTGCTTAAAGAAAAATTCTAAAGTTTAATTTCAGTCACCTTATAGAGTGCAAACATGCTTATCAGCATTTTACAGCAGTCAGCATGATGGATGGTAATGACTGCAGAAATTCCACCAGTTTGTTGACTGTTTTTGTGGCACAAGGCATAAATATGGTTAGCTAAAAAAAAGTGAACAGAGGTAAATGAGGGTTGGAGTCATACAGTAGATATTTTTAGTAAGGGGGACATAATGAGTACTTATACAAGTAATATGTGTTCACTATTGCCTTTTCCATCTGCATTGTTGCCTACTTGAGTGCAAACAAAGGTTCACTCCTTAAAGAAAAAAGTGAAAAATTTAATTTGGTGCACTTTCCTTTGTGCAAACAGGTTGAGCGGAAATGCATGGCCATCAGCACTGTGGACAGTACTGAGTAGAGAAAATATACATGCTGCCTAGCTTTCTCTCTGGTACCAGTTGTAAGTGCAATGAGTGCAAGGTAACAACACTGGTGAACTATGGTTCAAATCCAGCAGACTCTACATTTTAGTAAGGGTGTTACACTGTCATTGCTCCCAAAACTTTGATTATAAAGGTAATACTACATACCAATAGCCTTGTATAGTTGTTTGACTGACAAAAAGTTATCATTACTGCTTGCATACACATACTTTTGTAGTTATCATAACTCACTAATGACTGATATATGAAACCTAGTTCATTGGGTGTGTAACTGGTTTAGCATGACAGTGAAGATTATGTAATGAGAAATGCAGTTGTGTCTCTCTGATGGAGACAGTAGATTAATGACAATCATCTAGACCCCTCCCATAACCCAATTATAATTGTAAAACAAAATGTATTGTGAGGTATGTATTATAACTCAAAACTCTATTACTAAAGTCATGCAAGTCTATCCATTTCAAGTATATTGCAGACATTAGTCCTGCATCACAGCTGAGAAAGTATGAACCAGGACATTTTAATGTCACACACTTACAGGCCTAACTGAAGTATAGCACTGGTCAATCTTTAAGCTGTATATCTTTAATGAACACAGTTAACAAATGCTTCTTCTGTGACAATGAGGAATAATCACCTATGTGGAAATATATGCATTCTGTTTTACATAGGTTTGAGTCTCACCTTGTACAAATTACTTTTACCAGTGTGTAAGTCCCAACAAAATATGTGCCAGGTCATCTCACTTGATTATTCCAAAGTCAAGGCTTGAAAGCCAAGTCATTGAGCATTTCAGTGTTGACAATCGGACAAAGTGTGACCAGGTATAGTATCACATGCGCCAAAGATCACTGCCAAGTTTCACATCATCATTGCTGTTTCATAAACCCCCTTCCTCTTTGTTTGACAATGTCTCAATTTGGTTACCATTACACAAATGCGGTTGGCATGGTTGTGCATGCTTGCACACTGGTCTTAAAATGTAAGATCACGATTTGGCTGGAAATGATTGCTACTGTTGTTGGAGGACCTGTGCAGACATGACAGGTGATGGGGGATGATGTTGCCAAATTTAGGCCACGGAAGTGGGGTGTGGAGGAGTCCAAAATCTTTGTCGTACTTCTTGTCAAGTGCTAAAGCTAGAGGCTGGTGCAGGAGGAACTATACTAGGTCTTAGTACAAGGCTGAGACTGGAAACAGCCTAGCGAAGGCTGTCTTCAGTGCATCTGGCATACCTTTCACTGTGGAGCAGTGTAGGCAGCACTACAGTGACCTTAAGAGGTGCAAGAAGGCTCAATTCAACCAGTACCTGGATGAATTTAGGACTGCTAACACCCTCCAGTTGTGTAAGTATGCACATCAAGCAACTTGAAGTGATATGGAAACCAAGACTGGTATGCATAATGCTTTCATATCTCTTCTATCATTCTCTATTTTACAACTGCAAGGGAAATTGCACTGAGCAGGGTGGCACATGCTGAGAGACTGGTGAGACGCAGAGAGGCAACGGTTATGTCTGAAGCACAACTGACCCTGATTGTTTTAATTATTGTGATTCCACAGATAAGTAGCAACTTCAGCATATATACCTTAACTATAACAGCAAGCCTACATGCTCTCTCCTGTAGCTGTGTAGTAGTGCATTAAGATTATGTGGATTCAATACCCACAACTAACCTATAGATTCACATTCAACAAGTATTATTTTTACAGTTGAAATGCAGCAATACTGGCTTTAATGCCATGTTGTTAACTTACTATGTAGTATCTTTACTAGGCTAATGACCCTGGGGCCCTTACAAGCCTAGCCAAGTTCTTACCCTTATTTCCATCATCAGCACCTATTGTCCCTGTCCAAGAGTGACACAGGTGGAACCCAGAGTGAATTTATGATCACTGTTCCAATATTCCAGATTCCATTTGAAGAGGTCCAATATGGTGCTCTGTTTGACATGGAGTGGGAGTCTGTTCCAAAGATGTGGTAACCTCTGGGAGACAAATCTGTCCCTCTAACAGGTTTTATTAATGTCACATACCAGGTTAAGGTCTTTAGAGCGAGTAACCCATGTACCATTTGACTTATGGATATGCAGCATTTCCAATAAAGCAGGGTCAGATATTCCCTTGTATGCAAGGCAGAGATCACCTCGGAGTAGTCCATATGAAACAGAATAAAGTTACAGTGATTTCAGGCAATGCCCATTGGACAAATGCTGAAGATCTTGAATTTTCCTTTTGGAGAACCTTTGTTGTTTCTTCAATTGCTGCAGTTGCTTGGAAGGGTACATACCAAAAGGGGCATTGTACTCAGTTATTGGGCTGATGAAGGAAGAGAACAGTGAGGTTATAACTCCTTTTTTTTCTGGAGGCAATGCCCTTACTTATGAGATGAGCAGTATAGAATGCCCTTCTTACCACTGCAGAGACATGGTGGTTAAAGGTAAGGTTGCTGTCAACCGGTGTGTCCAGGTCTGTCACCACTGAGTGCGTATTTAAGGTGTTGCTATTGCTGTGGTAGTTAACAGGAACACTGTTTTTACTGAAAGGAATGATAATACATTTTTTTTCATTGAGTTTAAGGCCATGACTTTGGCACCAATAATTTGTTTGTGTAAGACCCTCTTGTAGGATATTGACATCATTTGGAGATTCTATGACCGCTGCCAGTTTGCAGTCATCAGCAAACTTTGTCAACCACAGTCCTTTAGTTTTTGCTTGTACTTCGGAGAAATAGATTCCAAACATTAGAGGTCTCAGGACTGATCCCTGTGGAACACCAATGGTTACAAGTCTGCTGTTGGAGGTGGATTCCCCTATTTTGACTATATAAGTTCTATCAATGAGCCATTTAGTGAGCCATCTAATGATATAAGGGTTGATACCTAGCCGGGTGATTTTGCCAATGATGCCTGAGTGGGGGATAGTGTCAAAAGCCTTGGCTAAGTCTAGGTAGGCTGTATACACAGATTTCCCCTCATCCAGGACCTTGGTGACTGTCTTGAAGAAGTCCACCAGGTTTAACAGGCATTATCTCCCTTTGACAAATCCAAAAGTGAGTAGGGTCAAGTGTTTGGAGATTACCTATATCTTTTTTGGTAAGGTCCACAAGGATTCGCTCCATGGGCTTGCAGATAAGGCTAGTCAGACTAATAGATCTATAGTTCCTGGGGTCAGTGGAAGCACCACCTTTGTTCAAGGGAATAAAGGTGGCTGTTTTTCATTCAGCTGGTACGAAGCCGGTGCTTAGACTATGATTGAAAAGAGTACTCAATGGTGTTGCTAATTCATGTTGGAACCCATGTAGGATACAGCCTGGGATGTTATCAGGACCCGTAGATGCTGTGTTTTTGGCCTTAGAGAGGGGTTTTAGAGATACAAGGTAGGGACAGGTGGTAAGGATGTCATAGGGCATGTGTGGCGGGGACAGGGGGTGAAGTTTTCACAGAACCTGTTGGCCAACAGGTTAGCTATGTCCACAGACTCAGTATATGTGCTATCATTAGCTACCGGTTCAGCACATATCTGGGCCTTTCCTTTTAGGTTACAGATGTAACTCTAGAATGCCTTATGGTTGTCCTTTGTTGAGGAAGCTAATTAGACTTGTAGTTTGCTTTAGAGGACTTCACAAGTAGTCTTATTTGATTGTTTAAGCTGAGGAGGGAGTGTTTCTAGTTTAGCAGGGCTTCTTCCCTCTTAGTCTTAGACAGCAATTTCTTCCTTTTATTGTAAAGCCTGTTAATGGCAGCTGTCCACCAGGTAGGTTTGGTCTTCCTGGAAGAGCTTGTTTTGGTCCTATCAGGTACAGCAGAGTCAATGCAGTTATACAGGTGTTTGTATAAAGCATTGGTGTAGAGCACTGCATAGTTGCCAGTTCCATCTGAGGGAGGAGGTACCGTATAGTGAAGCTATTTATACCATCCCGTAAGAGGTTATAATCTGATTTGGAGAAGTTTTTTAGTTTAGCTGCTGGGGGGGGGGGGGGCATCAGGTGTGATAGTTACTTCAAATGAGACCAATATGTGGTCATATCTCACCAGGGAGGTCCTCACAGTGGGAGTGCTATAGTGTTCCTCCATATTGATAAGCACCAGATCCAGGATATTGGCACCCCTTGTGGGTCAACCAACTGGTCCAGGTCATTGGAGTTAACAACGTCAAGGAACCTTTGGGCAAGTGAATTTGAGCACAAGTAATTTACCCTGTCAGTGGATGGGTAGTTAAAGTTGCCCACAACCATGGTGTTTGGATGTATCTTGATAGACTCAAGTAGATCCAAAGAGGCAGAGTGGGTGTCCTGGTTCATGGAGGAGGTCCTGTAGCTGACTTGAATAGGTGTCCTTCCAACAGTTAATTGCACCTAAAGATTTTCCAGGGAATCATACTGTTTAACCAATCTGGAGGTGTATTTATCTTTAATATTGATACACCACCTCCTTTAGTTTCCATGCCTTCAGTTATAGGTCTGAATGTGTGGAAGGAGGTGTAACCCGCTATGGCTGTGGCGCTCTCCACAGCCTTGACTACACAAATATCCGCATCTTCCAAGATGAGGACAGCTTCCAGTGAGTGCAGTTTTGTGTTGTGTTGAGACTCCTATCATTTAGCAGCATAACTTTAAGGTTGTTTCTAGATGGAGTTTTTACATTGGGAATTTTGTCCTTGAGACACTGCCTTAAAAAGGCACTATGGGGTGGCAAGAGTATTAGCCAGTAGCTGAATTCCCAGGGGTGACAGATGAAGACCATTTCTGGCAAAGCATCAAGGTCTGTCACTCATGTCATGCCATGCTGACAGATAGTGCAATCCTCAGAATGACACCAGAAGCTAAGCCAATTATTGAAGTCAGTCATTTTCTGTTTGTGTTGAGGCATCATCCTAGGTGAAGGTAAAATGCTACTTAACGCTAGGGACATACCTGCCTGAAACGCATAGTACAAGAGCTCAGTCATGTCTGTCTTCATATGGTCTAAAGAAGTATGTCTCAAGTCATTCACAACAACATGGATTATGATGGAGTCATACAGTGCCTGTTGTTGAGAGACTTGAGTTCATGTGTGATATGGCATATTCAGGCACCTGATAGACAGCTGGCTGTGATCTTTTCCTTATCCAACTTGATGAGAGGGACATCAGTGTGTCTCACAATGGACTCACCTATGACAAATATGTTTGATTTTGTGTTTTGCCTTAAGGGTTTGACCGGTGAGACACTAGTGTGTAAGCTATTATGTGTAATGTGCTCTGCAGAGGAAGTATTATGTGTAGCATGCTTGAGTTTGTGCTTGGGAGGTCTCTGGTGAGGACCTCCGCATATGTAGGTGTGTATGATGTGGGTTTGGGAGGAGTAGAAGGTGAGGTGTGCATGCTGGTGACCTGCTCATTGTCATATGCACTGACTGGTGTATGAGAGAGCATGGATTCAAGGTTTTTAATATAGTTGCATCTCTTACATATTGTGTTTGAGTAGACTAGACGTAGGGGGTTGTCAATGAATATGAGGCAGTTGTTATACTGCCTCAGGATGCCCATGTTGACCAAGCTGTCCGAGAAACTGTGGGAAATTGTCCATCCATATTCATAGGTAAATTTGCATGATGAGGAAAAGAGATCACACTTATGAGTCGCTAGTGGGTGAGAGGTGTGTTGTAACCCCTGAGGCTAGGCTTAGTGTTCCACCTGACAGTAGAGCAGAGCCGAGAGAAACCTCTGTAGGACCACAATCAAAGTGCCAAGGGAAAATTTACCATACAGAATGTTTGTTTCTGTAACCAACAAAGGTAACCATCGATATGCTGCAGTGCACAATGGAGTGCTACATGCAAACAACTGCAAATGTGGGTTTAAATAAAACAAGAAAATAGCATTTTTAATTCAAACTAGCCAATATGAATGCTCTCTGTAAGCTCTAGTCCAATCACCCTCGATTAGATGAGACTCAGACAGGACTCTACCCATACAAGGGTGCAGAAGGGCCTTCACAAACAAAGGTGGCTTGAAGTTGATGCTCAAAAGTTACAAAACAGACCCAGAAATAAAAAACTTAGAACTGGGCAGTGCTACAGTTGAACTAGTACAGTGTATAGTAAAATATGACAAAAAATACTTCAGACAATTCAAACATCCAGTGGAATGCAAATACAAATTAAAAGTACAATAGTAGAGCAAAACACAGGCACTTATAGTTAGTTGGAAGTAACAGAGGCTTCATATATTTCAGTATCTCAGTGAAGAGCTGGTTTTAGTGCTTAAGTGATACCAAACAGTCTAGATTCAGTGAGTCTGCTGAAACTAGCCTATGCTATAAAATGCAGAATTACTAAAAATGTAAAGTCCATAGAATCATATTCACAACAGTAGAAAGCAGTTTAAATAATGCAGCAATTTATGCTGTGAAATGCAGAAGTAATAAAAATTCAAAACATATGAAATTGCAGTCACAACAGTAGAAAACAGTTTAAATAGTGCAGCAGTTCACCAGCAGTTCCCAGCATAGAAGGCTTTAGGCCACACTCTCCTGCCACAAGAGTCTAGACCACAACCCTCCCAAAGTAAATTAACTGGTTTGGAACCCAAGAGCTTAAACCAGAAATAAGACACTTTCAGAATAACAGACACAATGAGCCTTCAAAGAGCAATTCCCAGCTTATAAGGGTGTGAGCTATACTCTCCTGCCACAAGAGCCTAGACCACATCCCTCCCAATGTAAAGTAACTGGTTTGGAGCCCAAGTGCTTAAACCCAAATGCAGACACTTACAGAATAACAGACAAAATGAGCCTTCAGCCAGCAATTCTGAGCTTAGAAGGGTGTAGGCTATACTCTCCTGCCACAAGAATCTAGACCACAAATCTTCCTTATGTAAAATAACTGGTTTGGAACCCAAGTGCTTAAACTGGAACAAAGATACTTAGAACAACAGGCACAATAGGCTGTCACCCAGCAATTCCCAGCTCAGAAGGACAGAAGCTACCCTCTCCTCCCACAAGACTGGATACCACAAACCTTCTTAATGTAAAATAACTGGCATGAAACCAAACTCCTTTAACCAAAACTAAGACATTTACAGTAACAATTACAATTTAATCAGGCTGCTAACAAGCAGTAGTAAATGCCACAGAATAAATGCAATTGAACACTTTAAGAACAATCAGTAAAAGCAAAATAAAGTAGGAAGAGACAGAAAAACAGTAAAGACAGCTGAATAAAGTGTTTTTTTTTAATAAAGTAGGAAGGAAGGAAACAGATGATAATTCAAAGTTAAGAAACTAGGAGACACAAATTCAGTAAAAGCAACTGAATAACGTTTTTTTTTGGTTAAGTAGGATGGGAGAAAAGAGAAGATGATTCAAGGTTAAGAAAGTAAGGGGTGGGCCTTCTCAAATGATCTCACTGTACAGAATAGAATAGAATGAGCTGATGTGATGGGACTAGGGGAGTGTCCAATATTAAATTTATGGTTGAGGCAGGCAACTCAACATCCACCAAGTTTTAAGAACACAACAAATTAGGAGAGTGGGTGAGAGGAAAAAAAATGGAGACTGAATCAGAACACTTGACTTTGCACTGCTGTAATTTCTGTGCACATAGGCATACATGATGCATTGCTATCATTCTCACAAACTGCTGTACTATTCATTATAATGGATCACTTCTTAATTTGCACATCAATTGCAAATGCTTCAGACAATACCCATCATTGCTATGACATATAGAAGATGCATGCAATACCCAGATGCGTTTAGTGAATCCACTCAGAATAGCATGGTATTTGTATGGGTTGTTATCTGTATGGTCGATACCTACATCAGGCAGGGATGCTTTATACAAGTGTACCACATTTTGTACAGTGAACTACCACACATCTGGTAGGCCATACAGAACTATTCTCTGGGATGAAAACCCATTAGGATTTAACACTGTGCAGACTTCCCTTCAGGGTGTTCTACTAGATGCATATGTGATACATCTTTCTATGTTACACCCAGTAAATACACAGCTCAGTGACAACATTGATGGCATGGGTTTGATTCTTGCTGGGGGATTGTGGCTTATGTGTCAAGCAGATTTCTCAGCTTACCAGGATTGCCCCTGATTTCAACTCTAGGTTTAACACTGTCCTTCTTAATCCCTCCTAAAAGTAATCACTTTTGAGGAAGGGGCTGTAAATTCTCCTTATAATATACTGGCAATCATTACAGTTGTACACATCTGTTACTGCAGAACATGTATAACAAGTTACATTACATATTCTGTCAATGCTGCAGGTTAATGGTCTTAATACTTTAAAAGTGTCTATGATTGTGCCTCTTTCTTTCTACATTTGTCCTGGATTCTGCTTACTGGTTGAGAGCTATGGTGACATGTCAGTCATATTCAAGAAAGTCATTTTGCATATCTTCAGAGTATTCAAATACCCTGTGTTTTATGTACTGCCCTTGCTAAGTGTCCTCTCCAGTGAACATGTCAGTGTTGTTTATAACACAACCATTCACGTCCATTGACATGTAACCTTGTGTGGCCATCACATGTATGCTATCATGTATGTTCATGTCACAATATACTTGTTCAGGAAGCCATGCAGAGCATGTACTGTGCTATTTACATATGTGCAAAATGTTCTTGGAAGTGTATACACATTGACATATCCTGTCTTGGTGACATTTCCATATTTATCATGCCCTCTTCCCCTTTATTCATTCCTATCATTCATGTCTGTGCACATTTTCATCAGCACACATTCCCTGCCCAGTGTACCTTTCCTTGTAGTTGCCTTTGCCATTTACCCTCCCCTCCAATATTTAGTTCTGCAGATAATTGTTTTTGTATACTTTGTATTCAGTGCAGTTTTCTTTTCTGTGTTGTTACTCCTGTTATTGCAATATTATCAGCCCTGGTAGTCATTGTGGCTGCCTGTGTAATCTCGCAGAGTAGGTTTGGCTGTAGGCAAACTCGAATGCTTCTTCTATCTGTTTTCGTGCTGCTCCGCATGGCTTCCTGGATGGCAACACTGTTGCTGGCCACGAAACCTCATGTATATTCATGTAAGCATGATGAGCGACATGAATATGTAATTAGCCCTGCTGCTCATTGTGCTACAATGTAAACTCTGTGTAGGTTTCATGCAAAGCCTTCACAGAGTTTATTGAATCTCTGGGATTATTTTTATACAAGAAAAAAACAACTACATAGCTAACTCTCTCTGTTCTCTCCCTGTCTGCAGTTAGTTTTCTCCACCTACCCTCCCTGTTCTTGTTGTATTAATCTTGGTGGCTTTGGAATTGACCACCCCTCCTGTAAATTTGTGTTTGAACACTCCTCCTTGGGCCCATCTCATTTGCTCGCTCAACAGAATACAGTGAGATCATATTTTGATTTCAGGCACTCCTACCATTCCCATCTGTTCAGCCCTATCCGAGCTCTATCCTAGTCTAGTTTCATTAGCTCATTCTGCCTAATACAGAGTGAACATTTGAGTAGGCATACCCACTTATGCCCTGAACTTGTCTGATTGAAGACTGCTGGAACAGGGCTCAGTTCTGAGGTTTTTTTACCAGTTAATTGGGTAATTTGTTCAAATTAATTTGCTTGTTTTCTATTGTTATAAAAAATAAAAATAAAAAGTAAAAATTTGCACTTTATCTGCTTTTACAGTATTTGTGCTTCTTCCTACTTTATTACCTTATTTTGCTTTTGCCTCTTCTTAAAAATACTCAATTTTGTTTATTCTGCTGTATTTATTACTGCTTGGTAGTAGCCTGATTAAATTGTAACTGTTATTCTAAGTCTTTTGGTTATTGCACTTGGGCTTCAGACCATTTGTTTTACATTAAGAAGGTTTGTGGTCTGCACGCTTGTGGGAGGAGAGGCTAAATTCTACCCTTCTGAGCTGGGAATTTCTGTTTAAAGGCTTATTGTGCCTGCTCATTTGAACTGTTTTTCTGATATTGGTGAGCCTTGTCTGCTGTAGCATAGACTAGATTCAGGCCTGCTGAATCTAGCTTTGTTTGTATAACATGAGCACTAATCCAGGCCATCTTTTTTGGAGAAGGTTCCCCTGCATCCTAGTAGCAGGAGTGTGCTGTTAGAATTTGTCAGATTGAAGACTGCTGGAACAAGGATCAGTTTTGAGTTTTTTTACTGGTTAATTGGGTAATTTGTTTAAATCAGTTTGCTCATTTTCTGTTGTTATATATAAAAGAAATTGCACATTATTCATCTGCTTTTACTGTATTTGTGTTTCTTCCCACGTTATTACCTTATTTTGTGTGTGCTTCTTCTTAAAAGTACTCAATTGTATTATTCTGCTGCAGTTATTACTGCTTGGTAGTAGCCTGATTAAATTGTAACTGTTATTCTAAGCCTTTTGGTTTAAGCACTTGGGCTTCAGACCAGTTGTTTTACATTAAGAAAGTTTGTGGACTGCATTGTTGCGGCAGGACAGGTAGCTTACATCCCTCTAAGTTGGGAATTGCTGATTGAAGGCTCAGTGTCTGTTATTCTAAAAGTGCATTAGTTCTGGTTTAAGCACTTGGGCTTCAGGCCAGTTATTTTACATTAAGAAGGTTGTAGTCTGCACTCTTGTGGGAGGAGAGGCTAGATTCTGCCCTTCTGAGCTGGGAATTTCTGGTTAAAGGCTTATTGTGCCTGCTTATTTGATCTGTTTCTTTCTGAAATTTGTGTGCCTTGTTTGCTGTAGCCCAGAAGTTAGTAGTTTATTGGCCATTTTGGGCTAATTTCTATCTCTTTCATTTCCCTGCTATAAAAACCGGATTTGCGCGGTTTTGCACGCCGGGCAGTGCCAGTAGCTAGGGTTAAACTATTCCCGGCTCCACGAAGTCTGCTCTTCAATTTTTCCCTTGGAACTAAACAAACTTTCAACTTAAGCACTCAAACTATTCATTTCACAGCCCAGCACTTGCTCAAAACTCATAGCAAGCACTAATTAACCCTAGCACTAAATCCCCTATACTGTCCAGAAGGACAAGGCTCTCTATTCGTCCCTACCAGCTAATCAGTAAAACCGCTCACTTTACCTATTCAGGCATGTCCAAAGGGCAATTTCAGGTGTACTCTCCAGTCCAACTGGTGAATCTGGGCATTTTGAGGCAATGTTATAACTGCCTCATGTACACAGACAGCCCTCTCCTCCTACCACCAAACAGTAATACATGTGAGAGATGCAATTATACAGACAAACTGCAGGCAAAACTCTCTTAACCCAAGACTGGAACTGACAGTCTAGAGGAGAAGGAAAATACTTGCAACACCCTACCAGTCTCACATACACCTACTAAACCAACACTGGCAAATAACACACATAAATACATGAAAACATACTCGGAGGCTCTAAATAAAAATCTGCAAAAGCAACAGAGACCTCCAAAGCAGACACCCCAGCAACCTCCACACCCCATCACAAACCATGAAACACATACTTCACATAATCAGTGTGCCACGCAATCACAGCCCTTAAGGCAAAATAACATACCCAACACACTAGTAATAGGTGACTCTATAGTCAGGCACACTGATGTCCCATTAACTAGGCTGGACAAGGAGAAGGTTACAGTTAGCTGCATGTCGGGCGCCAGGATCCGCCACATAACACAAGCACTCATGTCACTCCAGAACAAGTATAAATACGACTCTGTCATTGTCCATGTTGGTGTGAATGACCTGAGACATACCTCCCTGGACTACATGAAAAGAGACATGGAAGAGCTCACTGATCACGTAGCCCAGGCCGGTATGACCCTGACCCTGAGTAGCATCCTGCCCTCACCAAGAATGATGCCACAGTATAAAGAAAAAATGATCAAGTTCAACAACTGGCTAAGTTTCTGGTGTCAATCAAAGGGGATCCAGTATCTATCCACCTGGGATGACATGCTCAATAAACCACGTTGCTTCGCAAGAGATGCACCTGTCACCTTTAGGCTTTTGAATACTGGCCAAGACTTTTGCCACCCCCATAGTGCCTTTTTTAGGCAAGGCTCAAAAGACAAACCCACCACCGTAAATAGCACAAGTAACTGAAAACTGAGGGTAATGCTACTTAACGCCAGAAGTCTAAACCTCAAAATGCATGCACTCAAGGCACTCCTCAGTATGGAGAACATCGATATCTGCAGTAACAGAAACCTGGTTTAAGGCTCCAGAGAGCACCCCAGCACTACCAGGCTATAGCTCATACCATACTTTTCGGCCACATAACCCGGACTGAAACACAAAAGGTGGGGGTGTATCCATAATCATCAAGGATACCCACACCTCCAGTTTAGTGGCAGAGCACAATGCCTCAGAGATCATCCATGTGTAACTAATAGCGGGCAAAACTGCAGTTCAAATTGTAGCTTGCTACAGATAACCCACCATGACCCAGGACCCCCATTCCACATTTCTGGAGACACTGGAAAATATGAAGGTCCTACCAAACGCCCTAATATTGGGTTATTTTAATTACCCAAACATTAACTGGGAGAACTACTCAAGTACAACGCTTCCTAGAATTTATAAACTCAAACGCCCTGGTCAACTGGTCAACACCCCCACCAGAGGTGACAACATATTGGACCTGGTCATCACCAACATGGGCGACCAGTGTTCTACACCGGAGGTCAAACCCTCGCTGGTTAGATTAGACCATATACTAATCACTCTGGATTTCCACATTCTGCCCCCACTCCCAATCAAGGAAACCACCGTGAAAAACCTTTCAAAAGCAAACTTCACATTACTTAAGACCGAGGTGGAAAGGTTCACAGGCCCCATGCTAAAGGACAATGCTGTCCAAGCTGCTGAATCCCTTACAAAGGCACTCTATGAGCACCTGCAAGAATGCATGGATCATGCTATCCAAAGCAAAACCAAGACTCACTCCTCCAAGAAAATGAAACCAGTCTGGTGGACCCCTGCCATAAACAAGCTATACAATAGAAGGAGGAAACTAGTGCAGAAAAGAATAAAATCCCAAGAAGGAAAGACATCCCTGATCAGTATCAGCAAGAAACTAAGATCCCTCATAAAATTATCCAAGGCTAGCTTCGAAAGAAAAATTGCCAAGGACTCCAAAGATAACCACAAAGCGTTCTTTTGCTATGTCAAGAACCTAAGTGGAAACTCTCAGATCTGCTCTGTGTTAGTACAGAATGGCACGAAATATACTGAATCGACTGACATTGCCAACATTCTGGCAGACAGGTTTAGTGCAAACTTCATCCCCCCTCTCACCCCCTAAAGGGCCCATAACCATACCAGAAGAATGTAGTGCCTTGGCAATCACTGACACACAGGTTAAAACAGTCCTATCCAAAGCCAAAAATACAGCTTCAATGGGATCAGTGTCCCAAGCTGTGTCTTACACGAGCTCCAAAATGAACTAACCCCTCACCTAAACACACTGTTCAAACTCAGCCTCTCTACAGGCTACGTACCCATAGAGTGGCGCACAGCAACAGTTATCCCACTCCATAAAGGTGGAACCACAACGGACCCTGGGAACTATTACCCTATAAGGCTGACTAGCGTGGTCTGCAAGGCTGTGGAGTGCATCATCATTGAATTCATTAACAGAGACACTGGGAACCTTCAAACATTGGACCCTACCCAGTTTGGCTTTGTTAAGGGCAGATCATGCCTCCTAAAACTGGTGGACTTCTTTGAGACAGTTACCAAGGATTTAGACGAGGGAAAGGAGGTCCACACAGCCTACCTAGACCTCGCAAAGGCTTTCAACACCATTCCCCATTCTGGTATTATAGACAAGCTCACCAGCTTGAACATAAACCCCTACGTCACAAGATGGGTTGCCAATTGGCTCACGGATAGAACCCACACAGTGAGAGTTGCAGGCTCTAGGTCTGACTCTAAACCAGTTACAAGTGGCATCCCCCAGGGCTCAGTCCTGGAACCCCTCCTGTTTGGTATATAATTCTCAGAGGTACAGGCAAGCACAGGAGGACTATGGCTGACCAAGTTCACAGAAGACTGCAAACTGGGGGCCATAATTGACTCTCCAGCTGATACAGACATCTTCCAGAAGGGTCTCACTGAGATGGATTCCTGGTGTCAAAATCATGGCCTCAAGCTAAATGCCAAAGAGTGCATAGTCATCCCCTTTGGAAAAAACAAAGTACCTGAAACTACCACATACATGGTAGTCCCCTAAATACAGAAAATGTAATAAGGGATCTGGGGACCCAAGTAGATAGTAATCTCTCCTTTGATAATCATATTGCCAAGGTGGTTAGAAAATCCTTTTATGTGGCCCACCTAATCACAGAAGTGTTCACATCTAGAACAAAAGAGGTTATTGTGCCCCTCTACTCATCACTCATCAGACCCATCATGGAGTACAATGCCCCATTTGGGCTGTACCTTACAAGACACTTGCAACAGCTGGAAAGACCACAGAAGTACCTCACCAAGAGGATTACTGGCCTCAAACATATGCCCTATGCAGGCCAACTGAAGAAACTCCAGCTGTACTCAGTTGCATACCGCTTACTCAGAGGTGATCTCTGCCTGACATACAAGGCCATGTCCAACCCAGAATTGATGGACATGCTCCACCTAAAAAAAAGCAAATCCCCAAGAGCCACACGTTCTAGGGATCTAAACCTCACCACCACGATAAATAGGATGTGCTGGAGGGATAGATTCCTGTCCCAGAGACTCCTCATGCTTTGGAACAGGATTCCAGTCTACATTAGGCTGAGCCCCTCACTATCACTCTTTAAGAGAAACCTTGACGAGTGGATGAGAAACAGAAAATTTACCCCAGGGATCACTGCAGTGGCTTTGCTGGACAGAGGCACAGGGAATTAATGGCTCTGCTGGACCAAGGCACAGGGAACTAATCTAAGGGGGGGGGGTGAAAGCCAACACATTCTGGCTAGGTTTATAGATGCCCTCGGCAAATAGCCTAGTACTTACCTATGAACCTATGAAAGCACAGAGAGCAATGGAATGTTTCCATCATAATATTAATAGAGCTGTAGTACATGGGTAAACTCTTTTGACTACAACAAAAAGAAAAATACATAAACATACATATTAAAGATCAGTCAGCAATACCACCTTTCATGTTAAAGTTATCTACTATAAAACTAGTAAGAGACAATCTACCCATAGACATGGCCCTACCTAATTCCTTGCATGTTCATTTCTACATCATTTGCAGGTCCGCTTAGTTCCAAAAGGTTTATAACCTTACATTATTCTTTTTGGGGAAGGTGACAAATATTTTTCTTTGGCCAAAACTATTCTATTGGAAGAGCTAAAACTATTCCATTAAAAAAGGAAAAAAAAAATATCCTGTTAAGTTTGAAAATGACCACCCTATAATATCACTTGTAAATGCAGTTTATATACATTTGCATTAAAATAATAGTCATTTCTTGCAGTTAATTCAAATATATTCTCACCATATCAGTTTGCTTTTGTTCCTAGAAAATATGTCAATCTGATAACTTACTTCAAATAATCAGTTTGCCTTTTAAAACAGAAAACCCAAGAGTAGGACTGGGGAGGTGTCACTTAACTTCCCATGATAAAAATAACGTACTTACAATATGAACAGGGATGCTATTTATCTTTCATTATATAAGGCCCCCGCTGCAAGTAGTCATTATTATCACATCTCTTTTTTTCCAAACATATGTAATCTGCATTCTCCTTTATTAGAACAAAACAAAGGAGACAAGCAATGATTTACACAATCATTTTATGCTAACATTTGGGCCTTTTGTACATGACAATGAAGACAAATAGAATAGTCTTCCTGCCAGACCTGGTGAAAGAAGAAATAGCATAGGTGAATGACTTATTTTTTCTGCAACACTGAATTCCCATTCTTCTTTAAAAAAATCAGGAAGCAGTTTTAGCATATTACATAAGAGGATGCAAATGAACTCATATCAGATGGAAGTAGTACGGTTAAGAGTCATCCTTATGACATAACAAATTGCTAAGTTATAGAAATGAATAGTATTCAGAACTGTAGTATGTAATTCCATACAGCTAGTACAATAGCACACTACAGACTTCCACAATCCATAGCAGTTTCATAATACCATGCACTGATTGCACATACATCTGTGTACCTGGAATTCCCCAGATATGCAGCAGATCTGCAAATGATTTCAAAGAAGCAGGCCAGCAGTGATTAGTGATGTTTTTTTTCAATGTTTAGACATGATGTTCACATTTTGGCTTACATTTTAACCTACATTTCTGTGCACTCATTTGTTTTTTTAGCCACATGAAAATTGCAGGTGTCATTTTTACATCCTTTCCTCGTACTGATTTTGTTTTGTGGTTGCTCTGAAAAGAGTTTTGATTATTTATACCTTTAATGTTCACATAATACTGTTAACTTTATATTTACAGTGCAGCTGTACTGCAAATTGTTCTTTTTATGTGGCTGGCCTGGCTTCTGAAATTCTATAAATGGTTTGTTTCTCAGTTTGACAGCAAAGTGAGGATCTCTGCAAGCAATCATGAGAAACATCTGGAACCCGGGTCAAAATCAGATAAGAAACAGTTATCGCAGATACAAAATATTTTCATACAGATCTCTCTAACAGCTTATATGATAATCATCTGTAAACTGTTTCACAATCTGTTAAAATTGAAATTTCCTGATTGTTACAGACTAACTAATGTAACTTGAAAGCTTAACTGCAGAATAAGAAATGCCATAATCTATGAAACTTTTCATTTCTGTTCCTTTTACACTCAAAGCTATTCAGAAGACTCTTATTGCTCCTGTTGCTTGTTCTGTGCACTACATACTTTATTTCTTGTCTTACACTACTTAATGATGTCTTTCTGGATTGTCAAAAAAGACAACTAAACCAGATGCAAACAAAATCAAGTTTTATCATATGTTAAACCAACCAGTTGCAAACAAAAAGAATGCTCAAATGTTCATACTAATGAGTGGAAGACACCTAACAAAGCTGTATGCAAATCAACTCTGTGTATGCTCCGAACGGAAACCTTGTGCTTTTACCTTGCATGCCTTATTGATCCGTAATCTCTGTTTTATATTTGTAAGTGTTTATATAGACATACACACACGCCCGTGTGTGCGTACACCCAAACTCAAAAACACATGCATACACATGGCGAATTGCAAGGATTAAATACTCGCTGGATCTCCTTAAGTACTTTTCAACATAGGAAGTCACTTGCTCATGGAATAGGATAGTAGAATGCTTGTGGACAGGAACTCCACAATGGTATTCAAGAGAACACAAGACAGGTGAAGAATCATATGGAAAAAACACACACATACTGTATATACTAAAAAAATAACAGCGAGGAACAGGCAGCTATGGCCTCATTCCAGCACAAGTTATTATTCTCATGACAAGAGAAAAATAAAGCAATAGGGGCTTCTCTTGCCTCATCTATGCAGACGTATTCATAGATTATTTTGAATGTTTGTTTGGGCACCACAGTGGAGCAGTAGATAGCATTGTTGCCTCACAGTAAGAGGTTCTCTGGTTCAACTCTCAGCTGGGGTGACTTCTGTGAGGAGTCTAAATGTCCTCCTTGTGTGTGCATGGGTTTCCTCTGGGTACTTTGGTTTCCTCTCATATTCCAAAGATATGCAGTTGGTAGATTGGACACTGTAAATTGACCATAGGTGTGACTGTGTGTCTGGTATGAAAAAAACAGCTTCTGCAGGACCCCAACCACATGGTCAACAAGGACTTGTGGATGGATAGATTTTGAATGTTTGTTCATGACACAACCATAAATAATATTTTAAGGAACATTTTTAAGTGAAGACAATTTCAGGATGACATCTGGTTCAGATGAGATGTTAAACCAGGGTCACATCTGCTTGAATTAGTGGTATCTCAAGTGGATGCCAATGATGCCACGGCACCTATCAGAAAGAGTATAACAAGTTCCCCTGTGCCCTGGTGAAATTTCCTTTAGTAGTAGAAATACAACCGCAGGTCTCTCCTGAAAAGAGGCCACTGTCCTAGTGGGACTAAGTCAACAAAGGATCAATAAATAAACAAATATGGGGGCTATAAAAACAGAAACAGATGAATTTGTGCATTGTTTGAACAACACTGATACTGAGATTCAATTTACTTGAAAGGCATAACATTTCACTGTTGTCTTTCCATAGTAACAGTCACTGAACGTATAGATATATCCACCATAATATATATCTATATATAAACATTTTTCTATGAATTTCTTAGTTATGAAGACAGTGCCTACCCCACTCATATGAAGGATAATATTCCCAGGTGTCCAGTTTTTCATTTAAGACATAATTGTTCATCAGAGCATGACTTTCAAAAAAACCTCTGAAACAGATTTGTCCACAACAATTGTCCATTCACATGCCTTAATGAAGCTTTAAACCATGTGGAAGCTGTACAATACAGTGTGACTTTAGATGGACTGCAACAAATGATTTCAGATTTATATCTATCTGTAGTATTAATACTACTGTATTTATTAACATTGTTTGATAAACCTGGAACATCCTGATAAGTGATAGATATACAGCTGAATTCTTACCCAAGGAATGTTTATTTGTCTTTTATCAAGGCAAGAACCTGTCTGAATTTTTCAGTGGCTATAAAATATCCTGTTAGTACTATTAGGGGAATGATGAATTATTAAAAGGATGTTATCCATGTGGGCATTGTAATATATATCCAAAAATTTTAAGCACTTCCATTTTTTTCTGCTAAGAACTGAACTAAGATTTATACTATCTCTCCATATATTTCACGCTTCGCTGACTGGGTGATATCTGTAGCATTATGCACCTGTGGCTCCTTCTATGCAATTGAATTTCCAGTCCATTATGTCTACGGAACAAGGAACATCTTAACAACATTATGTGTAAAAAGTGCATGAATATGCTGTTTAAACATAATATTCAACTTAAAGGTGACATTTTTTCCATTTATAGGCATTAATAAGCTTATATGTAAGCAGTCTAATTTTCAGAAGCACAATGTATTGGGTGAAACTGAAAAGAAATCATAAAACTTGTGACTTGTTTCCCCCCAGGCATGTATGAATCCTATTAATTTGATAAACATAAACTTGCTGTGTGAGTGTAGTTATGATGCTATATGAAATAAGGCTTCTGACTATCATATTTTATTTCTATTGTTTTTATGCTGGCATAAATATTACTGACTGCAGTGGAGCCAGATTTTGTTTCCATAATTAGTTTCTATTTTATATAAATATGGCAGTCATTGATGGTGCATTTAATTGTTACATGGTTGCTCATGTGATGAATGGCTGTTTTATAAAATGGTTACAAACCTTGTTGGTTTATAACTGAAGAAGTTAACTTGTACTGGCATAAGTGGACTTATGATTTATTTATTTTGTTTTATTGTCCTCAGTCCTCATCCTACCTGCCCAGCTACCCAGTGACCTACATCCACACTGCGTCTAACAGCCATTCTTCTATCCCTCCCCCCAGACTTACTCTGTTATTTCTGGAGCTGGTCATGGATCCTAAGGGTGTCTTGGGGGCTCAGACATCTGTGTTTCTTCTGGGGAGATTTTCCTTTATATGCCCTACTTACACACTTCCCCATCCCCCACACTCATAGATGATGTCCAAGGGCAAATTCCCTCTTTGAACCATTTTTTTTTTGCATGTCAGAGAATATTTGGTACATCCTAAATGGGAAAAGTTACTGATATCACATGCATTACTATATATAATGTCAGTTCTGGCCCCACCTCAGTGTCAAAATGCTAATGGTAGTATGCCACAAGATTACACTGAGGATCTATCATATCACAAGGCAAATCCCCTTCATCCTTCCTGGAGTGGATGAAACAGCAAGGCTGCTCCCTTTCAACCGAACCATCAGGCTCCCCCAGCACCTAATCTAATCATTTCTTGGATGCATGCTCATCAATATATATATATATATATATATATATATATATATATATATATATAACTTCCACTTGGTGACTGCTGCTATTGAGCACAACAAAAAAAGTATCAAATATCCAAACACACGGCAGATAATCACAGAAGTATAAAAAGTTCCAGCAAAGTCTCTTAGTAGAAAGTTAATTTATTACAAATCAGTTAAGCACTTTTACAAACTTAACATTTGCTTCATCAGACCATCTTACATAGCATCTCACATCAAATTTAAATACTCAGTCCCTCCAAAAAATATTTAAAACAACCAATCATGTTTACCCCTTTCTTATGATTATTTATTTTATTTACTTATTTATTGACATTTGTTAATCGGGTTAGTCCATCTGGGCTTGGGGCCCATTTTCAGTGGAGATCCGAGGAGAAAAGCTCCAGTATACATACAGTTTACAGTATAATCAAAAACATTTGAATCAAAAGTATTTATACAATGATGTTAAGATATAAGCAGAAATAGAGTCACAAAAACATCAAAGAAAAAAAATGTGGACATGACATAGAAAAATTAAGCGACAATATATTTACATATATACAACCAGATAGTTTGAATTGACCATATAGAATTGTACAGATTTAGAAAGTATCCACTAAGTGGATTACTATCAGTATGGGGAGGGACTGAAAGATGATATATAAGAGGGGGTATGGAAGGTTTGGTGGGGCTTGACAAGGACAAATTTTAGAGTTAAGTAGATGGAGTTTGAGTTTTACCTTAAAGTGGGATGGCTGAATGATGGAACAGATTTCTCTTGGGAGTTTGTTCCAAGCTTGGGCCATGGAGTGTTTATATAGTAGTTTGCCTACTGGTCTTTTGGGTTGGTAAATATGCATTAGTTGTTGATTAGAGGTATGGATAGTCCGTGGAGGGGTATACATAGAGATGAGGGAAGACAGAGCAGGACAGGGTGAAGGTTTATAGAGAATGGAGTGCATAGCAAAATTAATTTAAAATGGGTGGCGAAAGCCAAACACACTCTGGCTAGGCTTATAAATGCCCTAGGGCAGATAGCCTAGTATGAACCTATGAACCTATGAACCTATGACAGTAGTAGAAGGTGGGGGAGTTCTAGCCAGCGGAGAGAGTTTAGTGCAAGGCAGTGATGAGCATTGTATGGGGAGTTTGTGATAAATCTAGCTATCTTATGGTATGTTTGTTGGAGTTTGTTCAGGGTAGTGGTTTGGATGTTGGTAAACACTGGGGCAGCATATAGAAAGAAGGGAGGGGAGAAGAAGAGCTTGTGTGAGGGAGAATCTAGCATTTGCAGTTAGAAATTTTTTATTGCGATACAATAAACCAAGTTTTTGGTGTGTTTTTTATACATTGGAGAATATGCAAATTAAATTTGAGTTCATCATCAATAGTGACAACAAGGAGTTTAGTGTGAGTTTCTGGTTTGATAATGGTGTTATTTGAGGAGGTAATAGTAAAGGTAGTTTGGGGGTAATTCAAAGATCGAGGAAGAAATAGTAGGAGTTTGGTCTTTTTGGGGTTAAGGATGAGTAGATTACTGGACAACCATTGTTCTGTGGAAAGAAAGGTTTGTTGGGTAAATGTATGGAGTTCAGAGATATTATCAGAGATGGAGATGAGAGTCGAGTCATCAGCATATTGGATAAGGGAGGATTGTTTACAAGATGTATAAAGATCATTGGTAAAGACATTGAAAAGGAAGGGACCCAGAATGGAACCTTGAGGTACCCCGGTTTGGACTGGTATGAAAGCAGAAGAGGAGGAAAGCCATTTCACAGATTGTTGTCTGCAGGATAAGTAACTGGAGAACCAGGCAGGATAGGCAGAAGATAGGTTAAGATTTGCAAGTTTAGAAAGGAGAAGGGGATGGGAGACAGTATCAAAGGCTTTGGAGAGATTGAGAAAGAGACAAGATACAAGTTTATTGTTATCTAGGGCCTTAGCAATGGTGTGAGTAAAGGATAAGAGGGCAGTAATTGTACTGTGGTTGTGACGGAATCCATGCTGAGTGGGAGTGAGAAGGTTTTGTTGAAGGAAGTATTTCAGTAGTTGTGTGTGGATGGATTTTTCGAGAAACTTGGAGAAAGGGGATAGGATCGCTATGGGTTGGTAGTTAGAAGGGTCTGTGGAATTACCACCTTTATGCAGGGGAATAGTAAAAAAGGATTTCCATAGGGTAGGGACAGTGGATTCCAGAATAGATCTATTAATAAGTATGGATACTGGCTAGACTATGGAATCAGCAGCAAGTATGAGGGAGGTAGGGGTAGGTCATCAGTGGAAGGGGAGCAGGGTTTGATCTTTTGAAGAAGAGATCTGATATGGGATGTAGGAACTGGATGTAAAGAGAATAGATGTTTATTAGAAAGGTTGGGGTGGGTAGGCGGAGAAGAAATGTTGCAGTTGGTAGGAGTGAGTGCTTGTATGGTGTCTATAAAATGCTTGTTGAGGACAGTAGCATTTTCGAGGGGGGATGTGTTTGGGTAGGGACAGGGGGTTGAGGGGCAGTGTGGAGAAAGGATTCTATTAATAGTAGACCAGAACATCCTGGGGTTGGAATTGCTAGTAAGTTGTTCGGAGTTATAAAAGGACATTTTGTCATTAAGGATTTGTTTCTTAGTAAGATTTCCGAGATGTCTATAATCGTGTAGTAAATGTCATAAAACACATGACTACTCCCATTCATAAACAGCTCCATCAGTTAAAAAACACAATAAATTACAACCACAGTAAAACAACAATATATTCAATGTTCTGAATACATATGCAGCAAACACAAATTCATTATATTTCAATACCATGTATTAGATAATATATTGTAATATTGTTTCAATAACTTTCTATTCTTAAGTTTTGGTGTAATTGCTGTATGTTCATTCAGCCCTTTACCTAAATGTGCCTTAAAATTAATGATCTATTTGAGCTCCCTTTCCTCTGTTTTGTTGGTCAAAGTTCATATTCTAGCATCATCCCTCACTATTTCTAAAACACTGAACCTGAACTGATGGTCAGTCCCCTGTTCAAGCATATATTTGGCTAAGGCATTATATGTGTGTCCCTTTTTCGTACAATAAATGTGGCCCCTTATATGCTCCCTCAGGTGTCTATTTGTTTTCCCTATATAGAAAGATCTACAACATACACACTGGGCAAGATATACCAAATTTTTACTATTACACTCAGCATCGACCTTCATCTCATATCTTACCACAGTGTCAGGGGGCTCGATCAAATACTAGCCCATTATAAACATAGTTACAAAAGCCACAGTTACTGCACTTTCTAGTTCCTCTGCCATAAGGGTGATGTATCATATCCCCAGCTCTCTTAGGATAACAAAGCCTTTGCTTAAGTGACCTAGTATTCCTGTATACTACACATGGTTTATTTCCTATTAATTCTGCTATCTGACCATCTGTTTGCAGCACATGCCAATTCTCTATAATCCCCTTCATCATCTTATTATCACTAGTGTATGTTAAAGTAAGTGTCACATTATTCAACTTCCTATTCCGTTTTACATTATCATATCTATAACCTGAGTAATAAGGACTAGCTTTGTCCTTTCCTAAGCTCCTAGCTTGATTACATGCCACGTCTATATCATTCTTTTTATACCCCCTACTTTGATTACATGCCACGTCTATATCATTCTTTTTATACCCCTTACTTTGATTACATGCCACGTCTATATCATTCTTTTTATACCCCCTACTTTGATTACATGTCACGTCTATATCATTCTTTTTATACCCCTGCTAAGAAAACCAACATCCAGCTGATGTAACTCTTTATCAAAATCTGCATCCCTGTCAGCTAATCTGGAACATCTCATAACTTGACCTTTCAAGACATTATTAAATATGTGTTGGGGGTGCATACTAGTCCTATGTACATAGGTAGGATGTTGACATTCCTTCTTAAATCTATTAGTATATAACAATCCATTAGTGTCCACAGTAATCTTTAACATCCAAAAAATCAATCTCACTAACAGAATGCCTTTCCGAAAACTTTAAAAATGTGTTACTATTGTTCAGATACTCTACATATTCCTTTAACCATGGCTCATCCCCATTCCACAGCAGAAAAAGATCATCAACAAAGTGACGATAAAATTTCAAAGATTGTACAGCTAACTGATGTTTAAATAGAACCTCAGTTTCCCATTCAGCCATCACTATATTGGTGTAGCTATTGTTACATGGTGTGCCCATAGTTATGCCAGAGATTTGCATGTAATACCTCTTATCATATATAAAGATATTACTATCCAACACCAATTCCAATAAATAGATAAAATTGATCTGTTGTTTGTCGTATGCCTTCATACATGTCAAAAAGCTCTTAACCGTCATTATTACTTCTGAACTGGCAATCACAGTGAACAAGGACATGACATACAGTGTTACCATGAACATCACATTGCTAGTGTCCATAGATATACCTTGTGTATAATTGTATAGCTCTTGCAAAAATTGCTTACTATCACACAGAATGTACTCATATTTATGCAATATTGGTTTCAACTGCTTATCAATATATATCGACAGGTTCAGTGAGCCAGCCACTGCTAGCCACTATAGGTCTGAATGGTGGTGTAATCGGGTTCCTACAGATTTTAGGTAAACCTTATAAAGCAGGAACTAAAGGGTGTTCAACCACTAGATATCTAAAATAATCCTTAGTAATAATCAAGCTGTTCATACATTCAATTAGGACATTGAGCACCTTTGCTTGTGTTCTTTCAATAATTCCCTTATTAACATTTCTATAAACAATTTCATCTTGTAACATACTTTTGATACTATCAAAATAATACATCCTGTCCATCACAACAATTAAACCACCCTTGTCAGATGGACAGATTACTTTTGAGATATTTGCTTCAAGCCTCTTAAGCGCTTGTTTCTCATCTTGACTCAGGTTATCAAATCTATTTTTAACATTCACCTTACCTTTCTCAAAGTACTCATACACTTCCTTTTCACATAGTTTATAAAATACATCCAAAACCGAATGACACTGTGGATTAAAAACACTTAGTTTCCTAAATGTAAATTCCCCCTCATTGCATGTCACCTTTAAAAACATTTTTAGCTGCACATTTCGCATAAATAGTTTAAGGTCAGTTAGCACAGAATTGGTAATGGTAGAGAAAAAAACGGCTCTCTGGTCAACGCCATCATTTTAGGTCTCACTGCCAGTTCAGGGCCCGCCCCTCCTTCTCTCATTGGTGGATGCACATCATTCGCCCCCTCAGCAATTGGTGTTCTATAGAATGAGGCTTCATCATTCAAAGGTGACTGAACAATATCTGTACTATTATCCGTTACAAGAGTAACAGCACCACTATCCATTACATTTACTTCGGACTTAACTGGATGCTTAGATTGCTCAGATATTTGTACTTTAGTCTTTGGCCAAGTAAACACAAAGCCTCCTTCAAAGTCTCTGACATCCCACTGAATTTCCATTCTTTTCTGCAATAGTTTCCTTTCATAATATTGTACACATTCAATTATATCAGTTGTACAAACTTCTGCAGCCCCATTGCCAATCATTTGGCAAATATTATTATAATGTCCTTGAACTCTCACAGACACCTCTTCCTCTATAGGGTGAAAATAGTCTATCAGTAGTCTCATATAGGCATGGCACATTTCTAAATTAATCTTTTACCATTTGGCTAAAAATTCAGGATGTGACTCACCATATGTAAGCATGGTTAGAACTCGCAATCCATGTGGGACTATTCTCATAGCATTACATGCTTCAAAATGTAAGTGTTGATACTGTAGATGTTTCAGTTGGTATAAATAATTCTCCAAGCTACATGTAGTCTCTTGCAGGCATCTCAAATCATCAGTGTTCAGATGCTCCTCTGTCTCCTGCATAGGCATGACCTCAACCAACAGAGGATTGTTATTCATTTCTACAAAGTTAGTAAAATAAAACACATTCCTTGATTACGAACATTACTTAAACGTTCAGAGTTTAAGTCCCTCATAATGGAATATCCCTCTACCATGTTGTCATAGTGGAAACATAAAACAATAAAATGTATAAAAAACTTCCACGTGGTGACTGCTGCTATTGGGCACAACAAAAAAGTATCAAATATCCAAAAAGACTCAAGCAGAACATGGCAGATAATCACAGAAGTATAAAAAGTTCCAGCACAGTCTCTTAGTAGAAAGTTAATTTATTAAAAATGATTATGCGTTTTATAAACTATGTGAAAAGGAAGTGTATGAGTACTTTGAGAAAGGTAAGGTGAATGTTAAAAATAGATTTGATAACCTGAGTCAAGATGAGAAACAAGCGCTTAAGAGGCTTGAAGCAGATATCTCAATAGTAATCTGTCCAGCTGACAAGGGCGGTTTACTTGTTGTGATGGACAGGATGTATTATTTTGAAAGTATCAACAGTATGTTACAATATGAAAATGTTTATAGAAATGTTAATAAGGGAATTATTGAAAGAACACAAGCAAAGGTGCTCAATGCCCTAATTGAATGTATGAACAGCTTGATTATTAATAAGGATTTGTTTAGATATCTAGTGGTTGAACACCCTTTAGTTCCTGCTTTACAAGGTTTACCTGAAATCCACAAGAACCCGATTACACCACCATTCAGACCTGTAGTGGCTGGCTCACTGAACCCCTATCGGTCTATATTGATAAACAGTTGAAACCAATATTGCATAAATATGAGTACATTCTGTGTGACAGTAAGCAATTTTTGCAAGAGCTATACAATTATACACAAGATATATCTATGGACACTAGCAATGTGATGTTCATGGCAACACTGGATGTCACGTCCTTGTTCACCATGATTCCCAATTCAGAAGGGATAATGATGGTTAAGAGCTTTTTGACATGTATGAAGGCATACGATGAACAACAGATCTGCTGTTTATTGGAATTGATTTTGGAAAGTAATATCTTTATATTTGATAAGAGGTATTACATGCAAACCTCTGGTGTAGCTATGGGCACACCATGTGCCAATAGCTACGCCAATATGGTGATGGCCGAATGGGAAACAGAGGTTCTATTTAAACATCAGTTAGCTGTACAATCTTTGAAATTTTATCATCACATTGGCAATGATCTTTTTCTGCTGTGGAATGGGGAGGAGCCGTGGTTAAAGGAATATGTAGAGTATCTGAACAATAGTAACACATTTTTAAAGTTTTCGGAAAGGCATTCTCTTAGTGAGATTGATTTTTTGGATGTTAAAGATTACTGTGAACACTAATGGATTGTTATATACTAATAGATTTAAGAAGGAATGTCAACGTCCTACCTATGTACATAGGACTAGTATGCACCCCCAACACATATTTAATAATGTCTTGAAAGGTCAAGTTATGAGATGTTCCAGATTAGCTGACAGGGATGCAGATTTTGATAAAGAGTTACATCAGCTGGATGTTGGTTTTCTTAGCAGGGGGTATAAAAAGAATGATATAGACGTGGCATGTAATCAAAGTAGGGGGTATAAAAAGAATGATATAGACGTGGCATGTAATCAAAGTAGGGGGTATAAAAAGAATGATATAGACGTGGCATGTAATCAAAGTAGGGGGTATAAAAAGAATGATATAGACGTGGCATGTAATCAAAGTAGGGGTATAAAAAGAATGATATAGACGTGGCATGTAATCAAAGTAGGGGGTATAAAAAGAATGATATAGACGTGTCATGTAATCAAGCTAGGAGCTTAGGAAAGGTCAAAGCAAGTCCTTATTACTCAGGTTATAGATATGATAATGTAAAATGGAATAGGAAGTTGAATAATGTGACACTTTCACATATACTAGTGATAATAAGATGATGAAGGGGATTATAGAGAATTGGCATGTGTTGCAAGCAGATGGTCAGACAACAGAATTACTAGGAAATAAACCATGTGTAGTATACAGGAATACTAGGTCACTTAAGTAGAGGGTATGTTATCCTAAGAGAGCTGGTGGTACAATATATCACCCTTATGGCAGAGGAACTAGAAAGTGCAATAATTGTGGCTTTTGCAACTATATTTATAATGGGCTAGTATTTGAGCGAGCACCCTGACACTAGGGTAAGATATGAGATGAAGGTCGTTGCTGAGTATAATAGTAAAAATTTTGTATATCTTGCCCAGTGTGTATGTTGTAGATCTTTCTATATAGGGAAAACAAATAGACACCTGAGGGAGCATATAAAGTATCACATTTATTGTATGAAAAAGGGACACACATATAGTGCCATAGCCAAACATATGCTTGAACAGGGAACAGACCATCAATTCAGATTCAGTGTTTTAGAAATAGTGAGGGATGATGCTAGACTGGGAAATCTGACCAACAAAACAGAGGAAAGGGAGCTCAAATGGATCATTAATTTTAAGGCACATTTAGGTAAAGGGGTGAATGAACATATAGCAATTATACCAAAACTTAAGAATAGAAAGTTATTGAAATAATATTACAGTATATTATCTAATATATGGTATTGAAATATGATTAATTTGGGTTTGTTGTATATGTATTCAGAACATTGAATATATTGTTGTTTTACTGTGGTTGTAATTTATTGTGTTTTTAACTGATGGAGCTGTTTATGAATGGGAGTAGTCATGTGTTTTATGACATCATGAGAAAGGGGTAAACATGATTGGTTGTTTTAAATATTTTTTGGAGGAACTGAGTATTTAAATTTTATGTGATATGCTATGTAAGATGGTCTGATGAAGCAAATGTTAAATTTGTGAAAGCACTTACTTGATTTGTAATAAATTAACTTTCTACTAAGAGACTGTGCTGGAGCTTTTTGTATTTCTGTGATTATCTGTCATGTACTGCTTGAGTAGATATACGTATATATATATATATATATATATATATATATATATATATATAATACATATTAGGACTCCATCCAGGAAGTCTACCATATTTTATACTTTGAAGTAGCAAACCCTGTGGAATTATTTATATTGAAGAATGTGATGGATGTGTCCGAGATACCACATTTATTAACTTTGCTTAATATTCTCTTTTCTTTCCTCTTGCTGTACTGTTACACAATAATTATCTATGTTTAGTACTCTGCTATTTATTGGGAAGTCAGCCATAAAAGTAAACATAGTTCCTCACAGAGATCCATTGTGATTTATTTTGATTTAAAGTGGATATTGCTTTGGCTGGCCCTTAATGTTATTTCATTGTATGACGATGTTAAAAGTTATTTATTTATTTATTGACATTTGATTTCAGGGAAAGTCCAACTGTGTAGAAGCCCATTTTCACCAGAGGCACAAGGAGAAAAGCTCCAATGTAGCCAGAGTGAAAATTTTTAGTACATGCGGATAAGCTGTCAAAGCCTACTACTGAGCTTTGCAAGAAAGACTGCTAATGCTAATGCAGTGAGCCTGGCGCATGTACAAATCCCAGCGTTACGTACAACCACTCCCATTACCAATTGCATGATTTGCATTATTTCTGCTGCAGTAACTCTAATGGTCCATATAGTCCATAAGTGATTATGTTTGCATTCAAAATGTTCTTCATCATAGTATAAGTATTTTGTATACATATGTGTGTAGTGGTATTTCGTGTACTTTGAAGTATTTATTAGCGCATATTTTTGTTATTGTCGGTACTTATTTTTAATGTTCGAGATGGCTGTATCTTATTGTACTTAGTGTTGTATATGGTTGTTATTCTCTGTACTATTTTGCTTTCTCTGCACAGCGTTGAAATAGGTACCTCTGCAACAGTTCATTGCTCCAGATAATAAACATTAAATAAAAACAGATAAACAAATTAAACAAATACACATAGGGATGACATGAAACGTTTGGATGAAGTGGTGAACGGACTACAGAGAAAAATGAGGACTTTTGTTGTAGTCTTGTCAAGAATCCTGTGAAAATGGAGGATAAGCCCTCAAAATAATACTCTTCAAATAGCCTGAAGAAGCAGAGAGTTGAGGCTGTGCATGTGATGCAGTTCTAATTGGATATTGAACCAGTTACTAGTTTTTCAGGTGTTATCCCCTCACGTAAAGACGTGCATGATTAGAGAAAGGGTAATGAGACAAATAACACAGCCTATAACTAGTGAGGACTGGTTGCTATATTAATGCTGAAGGAATCTATTTTTATAAATATGCAGTCTCTGTGATGCATGTTATGTTTATTTCTGATTTACTGGTTCAGTTAAAATGTGCTCTGGTAAAAATATATTTTATATGTTTCTGGTGCCAGACCATTGATTAGGTTAATATGTTAAATGGCACGGTCATATCCATGTGTAATAATATGAGTTTTGTATTAAGAGGAAGAACAGCATTTGGCATGTAATGAAATCCTATTTATGTACACACACACACACACACACACACACACACACACACACACACACACACACACACACATATATGAACACAGACAGAAAGATAGATTGATAGAGAGATGGACAGAGGAGACAGAAAGATATATTTGTGTTTTTGTGTGTGTGTGCGTGTGTGTGTGTGTGTGTGTGTGTGTGTGTGTGTGTGTATATATATATATATATATATAAATATATATATATATATATATATGTGTATATATATATATATATGTATATATATATATATATATATGTGTGTGTGTGTGTGTGTGTGTATATATACATATATATATATATATATATATATATATATATATATATATATAGACACATATATATATATATATATATATATATATATATATATATATATATATTTTTTTTTATTTAAGCTCTCCTTTTTTGGAAGCATCAGTCATTCCAAATCAAGCTCGGTCCTCCCATAATACTTAAATCTCTTTCTGATTTGATGTTGCCTTAACCTAATGCAATTATTACGTTTAACATTTAAAATCTAAACTTTCTATAACTCAATCAACAATGGCTAATATTGCTGTGAAACAGTTGAATTTTTGCCCTCTCCATTTTCTCCAGGATAAATTAGTTACACAGCCAGGGAATTTACGATGAAGATAAGTAATAAAGAATGGAGTGTAGAAATATATTGAAGTAACAGTGGAAATATACATTTTTATTTTATCTATGCTAAATGGGTAGATGGACTGACCTATGGACCCCTTGCTGCCAAGGCCAAAGCCAACCGGCAGAGACAATTTACACTGATGTATTAGCACATTAGACTTCATTGTGCATCACAATGAGCACTCAGCTAAATTGTTACATACACAATGAGCATTCGGCTTCATTGTTAAATAAACAATGAGCACACGGCTTCATTGTTCCATACACAGTGAGCACTCTGCTTCATTGCCTCATAAACAATGAGCACTCTGCTCCATTGCTGTATACATGATGAGCACTCAGCTTCATTGTTACATAAAAAATGAGCACTCAGTTTCATTGTTATATACACAATTAGCAATCAGCTATATTGTTACATACACAATGAGCACTCAGCTTCATTGTTACATAAACAATGAGCACTCAGCTTCATTGTTATATACACAATGAGCACTCAGCTTCATTGTTACATAAACAATGAGCACTCAGCTTCATTGTTATATACACAATGAGCACTCAGCTTCATTGTTATATACACAATGAGCACTCAGCTTCATTGTTATATACACAATGAGCACTCAGCTTCATTGTTACATAAAAAATGAGCGCTCAGATTCATTGTTATATACACAATGAGCACTCAGATATATTGTTACATACACAATGAGCACTTGGCTTCATTGTTAAATAAACAATGAGCACTTGGCTTCATTGTTGGATACACAGTGAGCAGTCTGCTTCATTGATGCATACACGATGAGCACTCTGCTTCATTGCTGCATACATGATGAGCACTCAGCTTCATTGTTACATAAAAAATGAATGCTCAGATTCATTGTTATATACACAATGAGCACTCAGCTACATTGTTAGATACACAATAGGCACACAGCTTCATTGTTACATACACAATGAGCACTCAGCTACATTGTTACATACACAATGAGCACTCAGCATCATTGTTACATACACAAGGAGCACTCAGCTACATTGTTACATACACAATGAACACTCAGCTTCATTGTTATATAATCAATGGAATGCATATATACTTAAGTTGCAATATACAGGTATTTACATTTAATATAAATTTAACATACAATGTTTATATGTATAATCCAAGTTAAAATGAGATTTGTACTGCAATGTAATCAATCAGAGCCTCTTTTGGTGTTGGAATATGCTAACATTTTCACCTGGTAAGATTATTTCCATGTGTAATAATGTCTGTATTGTATCAAAAGGTAGAATGGTATTTGGGATGTAAATGAAATAATATTTAGATAGATACACAAACACATGTGTAGGTATGCTTTTTATGTCTCTGTGTTCTACTTCCATATATTTCCCTACTGTCTTGAAAACAGTCTTTTCTCTCACATGGTATAGCAACTTAGGTCTGAATGTAGGTAGTTCCTAATATGTCTTATGTCTTGACAGAAGGTATTTGATACTGTGGGGGCAGTTTTGGTGAAGGGCGTATCTTACAGTACTTTATTGAAAGGAGGTCGTGGTAATGAGCATGCATCTGCATTAGCTTGTCTAAGGGAATAAGATGTGGATCTTGTCACTTTCTTGGCTAGGGAAGGCACTAGCCTTAGTTTAATAGTGCAAACATTAGAGAATTTATGTTTACATTTGCTTTGGTAATAACTGGAAGCTAACATACTTTCTGTAGCACTGAGCTGTAAGTACTGATCTGTGATATCAGCAAAGGAATATAATGGAAAATCTGGAGTATTTTTGTATTATTGGTGAAATTTGGAGTTATAACAGGAAGGCAGTATTCCACAGTTTGAGAATTAGTATAGTTATTCCTATAATCCTTCTGGTTTCAAATATCAGTTAAGTGGGTATATCTGTACACATATTTGAACTATACTAATGTATGATATCACTTTTCTGAGCTGGCGCAAGCTTATAGTACAAGATTTGAATGAAGCATTTACCAGAAGGAAACCTACTTCATTTACTGGAAAGACTGGAATTATTAGGACATTGTGAGCTATTGTTTCATCATGCTTGTGTCGCACTATGAAAGAAAAACAGTACGGCATCTGACTAAAATGTCAGCAGAATCCCTGGGGAAAACATAAGTTCATAGGATGTTCTTTTACTGCCAGAATCACATGCATGCAAAAATACCGTAGAAGTCAAGTTCAAACATGCTGCTAATAAAAATCATATGTGTACAAGATTCAGTTTATTAACCGTGATAGTCATAATGATACACATTTGTCAAAATAACATCATACAGCTTTTATTCTGGCAGAACTGTAACATGTTAAAGGACAGTCTAAATCCACTTAAAAACAGTAATAGTTTCCAAAACCAAAACAATATTTAACTGAATATGGGTCACATCATAATTGCTTCTATCAAGGTTTTACAAGCCACGTACAAATTCTAGGCTTGTTAACAAATGGGATGCATATGAATATGCTTAGCTTAAGGAAAAAGTGTTTCTTGTTCTACTATTAAAACAAACAGCTACTAAGTAAGAAATAACTTGCTTAATGTTTAATTTAATATGTTTTTGTCAAACATAATAAATCACATGTATGCATCTGACATTTTAGCTATGTTAATATTTTGTTTCAGATCCTAAAGCACAACTTGTGAAATTACATGTCTAGCTTTATTATAAGCAACTTTCCAAAACAGTGAAGCAGAACATTTTTCATTTACTTTTTTGGGGATTAAGCCCCATTTAAAGTCCCTCACACAAACTGAGTCATATGTGTTATACTTTAATGGAATCAATTAATTTAATTTAAAAAGGTATGAAAATTCCTGGTCCTGGTACATTGTCTTTGAATTTTTACTACTAACCTTAAAGAATCACAGTAGTTTTCTTTGCATTTTGTAGTGCAATATTTACAAATGTCTTACTGAGAAGTTAAAAAAAAACTTTAATATCTTAAAAAAACCTTTAATATCTTAAAAAAACATGGCCTAAATGTAGCAATCATGCATTTCTCTCTTTGATGAATCACTATCATCATCAACCCTCTTTTACCTGTGTGTTTTTTTTTCTACTTGGTATCTGGGTGTCACATCAGCAGTCACCACCTGTCTCAATTCAATTCCAATCTCATCCATCCATCCGATGGCTGGCATCTTCATTTCTTCTTGCCTTCTTCTCAGTATCTCAGAGCCACAGCTGGTTCATCTGATCTGGTTTCCAAGCCCTTCAGCTCTTTACTTGAAAAGCAAATTAAAAAAAATGGTTTGCTTCCCTACTGTCTGGCGCTCTGTGACGAGATACATTCTCTACTTTCTCCACCACCCTTCAGATCTTCAACTGAAGAGAAAAAAAGAATAAAGGTCCAAGGTCCATTGTCAGAGCTCGACCCCCTTAGTTCTTCAAGTGTAGAGCAAAAATAAATAAATAAAGGACTTCTAATTTTAAACAGTAGCAAATGGCTTGTTACAGCTTACTATCACAAAGCACTGAAGCACTGCAGTAAATTTCTGTACTGACATTTCTAAATGCAGGAACAACACTTCCCAATCACACCTCACCCAACATCTTGTGCCTGAGGGGGGCTGCTGCTTCCTTCGTCCAACTTCTGTTTCTTCTCTCTCACTAATTTTCTTCATCAAATAATCTTCTGTTTTCCTGCACATGTGCCCAAACCACTGTAATCTATTCTCTTTTATCTTCTGTGCAATTGGAGCTGTTTTGGCTTCTGCTCTGATGTCCTCATTTCTCCATCTGTCCCACAGTGTGCATCCTACCACCCACCTGAAGTAATTCATTCTGAACCATACAGTAATACTAATCACACCACTGTTTTGTACACCTTACTTGTCAGCTTCTTTGACATTCTTCTGTCCTACACTAACCCTCACACTTTATTCCAGCTCTCTGCAGCATCTCAGATTCTTGCCTTGACCTCCTCATTCAGACTTCCCTTCACCTCAACTGCCCTTCCAGATACTCTAAGCTATTAACCTGCTCCAATGTTTTCTCTTCCATCTAATTGTTTGCCCATTTACTGCCGTTACACCTGTCTTACTTGTGTTCAGTCATTCCATGTGCCATCAGTTGTGTATTCCATCATCTTATCATTTGCTGAAAATCTTGTATAGCATCTGCTTGTAATACCACTCTCTGATAGCATCTGCTTGTAATACCACTCTCTGAATACAGCAGTTTTGGTGATCTGTCCCCTCCAACCTGTTTACTAATTTAGTTCATGAGCAGTATGAACTGCAGTGGGCTTAGAGATGAACCTTGATGGAACCTACTCCCACCAGGAACCCATCTGTGAGTCCGAACACTGTTCATTCTTGTGTCATTGGGTCCTTGTAAATAGCCTACCTTAATTCTACCATTGTTTCTGGCACTTTAAACTATTGCAGGACTGCCAAATTAGCTTTCTTTGGACCTTGTCATATACTTTTTCCAAGTCTAGGCATATCCAGTTGGACTCTTTCCTCATATCCAGCTTCTTGTCTGCTATCTGTCTCACTACAAGCATCAGGTTGGTTGCGCTACATTTGTTTATCAGTCACCCTCTCTGGTCTGACAGAAGTGTAATATCTCTGTATTGGCCAGAATTGTGAATGTCCCTTTTGTTTCTGTACACTGGCACTAGAAGGCTTACTTTCAAGACAGCTGGGACATTCCTTTCTTTCTATACTACGAGTGCCTTCACGAGCCATACCTCTCCTGACATCTTGATCATATATGCCATGACTTCATTTGTGCCTGCTGCTTTCCCCAACTTAATTTTCCTTAGAGCTGTTCTTACTTCTTCTTCTTGGATGGGTAGTTACTACTTTTTCATCAAAGACTGTATCTGGGGCAGAAGAGGCATAGCTAAGGAAAGGCAAAGGGGCAGCCTTCACAGGTCCAAAGAGTTAGGAGGTACAGCTGGCAGATCCCCATTGGTGTTCAGTGCATAACCAGTCATAACTGAAGCAGTAGCACTCCACTACTGTGGCAGCTGCACTGAAGCAGTAGCACTCCACTACTGTGGCAGCTGCACTGAAGCAGTAGCACTTCACTACTGTGGCAGCTGCTTGATACACTTAAATATAAGAAGTAGTTCACTATAGCTTGAAAGGAGAGAAGACTTTTTTTTGCTCCTCAAGTCCAAGGACGGGAGCCTTTTTAAATTATTTTTGCTCCTCAACTTAAAGTTTGGGGGGGTGGGGCAGATCATGGATGACAATGGGTGGAAAAACAGCTAGCTACGGATCTGTGGAGCATTACAGTTTCTGTGAGGTTTTCTTCATTCAGAAGGAACTGGAAGTGATGTCCTGTGGAATGGTGAGAAGGTTGCCGGTTGCTCCCCTTATGAATGATATCTGATGACTATTTTCTTTATCAGTCTGTCTTTGCCTTGCAACCTGATAAGAGTTTTTGTGCTGCAAGCTTTCTTTGAAATGCTGGCAAAACTATTAGCTGACATTCTGCAAGTATGAATTATACAACAATGAACTTGAATAAATAAAATCAGAAAGAGCAATACAGCTCACAGACAGAAACCAGAAACCTTTATTAAGCACTTTTGTTAGCTGTTAGCATTGACTTCTTCAGAATACAAAAAAGCACACAGAACCACTTGTTAAATATGCACTTTTGTCACATGACTTACACTAATTAAACAATTAATTAATTTTAAAAGGTGTATGTTCATATTATTTAAAAAATGAAATTAATTATAAATTCCCTATAATACTAGCAGCAGGAAAACATCCTTTTCTATACATAACATTGAAAGCAGCTTTGGGAACAGACAGAGCTGTGTTGTGCAAACTGAGATGATAAAACATATAAAACCTGTACAAAGCTAATAAACAAATTCTCAGAAATAAATAACAATATATAACCTCTTAATTGTTTCACAGTCCATTAGCTTAGAATGTCCTTAATAAAATTACATTTTTATTTACATATGAAATTCAGCTTTTAACTTGAGATAGCTGGAAATTGAAACAGCTTCATTAAGCCCAGGGGGGTATGTTGCATTGCACTTAAGCTGCCACATTAGTTCTCGATACTCTAAAAAAATGTCAGAAGGACCCTCCCCGTCGTTGTTTCCTATCTGTTCAAGGGCACTGAATTTAAACTGATGACCACGATGTTCTTTAATGTGTTTGTGTAACGCATTCTTGAGATTGTTCTTTTTAATGTCATATAAATGTTGGTAAACTCGCTTATTGAGGCAATTAATAGTCTTCCCTATATAGAAACTATAGCACTGTTGGCAAATCGCTATATATATATATATATATATATATATATATATATATATATATATATATATATATTAGATATCTACTTTGACAATTAAGCCTTTGCTTCAGGACTACCCTACCAAAACCCCTACTGTACAGAGACTCATTCTCCAAAATGTATGGGCATTGATTACAATGTCCACATTTCACCATCTTGCCTTTGTTCACATTGGTTACATTAGTTTCAAGCAAGTTTTTTATTGACTTGACTTTCTTATATACTGCTACCGGATAGTCACCTAATTTATTTTTAAATTGTTTATTCCATGTCAAAAAGTAGCCAGTTGTGATTTAAAATTTCTTTGATTTTACCAAAAATTGGACTAGAAGTAAGAACCGCAGAGTGTTGAAAAGAATTCTTGGTAATATGTGGTATGTCTACCCTATCACTGGTATTGTTATTATATACACCCCCAATATAGATAAAAAATGGCCTTGCTTTCTCTTTGTGATGACTTCCTGAAGTATGAGTTCTAGAAAGTGTGTGGGATACCCTCTTCCTAGTAGCATATTCTCTATAATTCTTATTTCCTTTAGAAAGAATTCCTCTTCGCCGATCATCCTTGCCAACCTAACTCCCTACCCCTTCACCAAAGATCTCTTTTGGTATATTGGGTGATCACTGGAAAAGTGCAACAATGTACTGGAGTAGGTTGGCGTCCTGTATAACATGGAGGTAAACCTGTGATTGACTTTATCCTTCCTAATAGTGATGTCCAAGCAGTGTATACTGTCATCATTAATGTCCATTGTGAACTGTAGAAAATGTGTACTTTAATTTAAGAATTCAAAGAATTCATACAATAACTCCTGAGTCCCTCCCCCATAAAATAAGGATGTCATCCAAATAACGTCCATAAAATTTACAGTGTTTAAATTGTTCGGATGTAAAGACCTTGGAAGTTTCCCATTCAGCTAGGACAATATTAGCAAATAGGGGCGCACATGATGCTCCCATGGCCACCGCTATCTTTTGTTTAAAATATTGCCCTTCAAAGAGAATGAAGTTATTATTAAGTATCATATCCATAACTGTTTGGAACATCAATATTCTGGAATGTGTAAAACCAGAATGCTTGCAAAGAAAATTCTAAAAACATATTGATACCCTCCTCATGTGGAATAACTGTAAATAAGTCACAGACATCAATTGTGGCAAATATAAGATGTTCTTTGTACATATCCTGTTGAATTTTCTTAAGACAGTCTCATGAGTCCTGTAATATATGTGGGAATTGTTTTAATAAATCCTTCATGTTTAAGTCTATATACTTAGCCATAGAAAATGTCTTTGATACCTTGGCATCCACTATGGGCCTTAGTGTTATGGGATCAGTGTTAGACTTATGGATCTTAGGTATACCGAAGATCGTAGGGGTACGTGGGCTTTCTTGTTGCATATAGTTTAACTCAGCAAGTGTTATTTGATTGTCAAGTAATAGGTCTATGAGTGTTATGTCCATATGTCTATATGCTATATTAAGTTGATTGATAGAAGTTTCTTCGTAAGTATCACTATATAGATGTAAAAGCATTTTTTGGGTATAGACCTCTTGATCCATAGCTACCAAACCTCCCCCCTTGTCAGGTTTCATTAACCTGATATTTTTGTTACCCACAATGTTAGACAATAGACTTTGTTCATCATCAGTGAGATTATTAATAAATGTGGTATTTTTCAAAAAAGTCTCCCTAATCTGTGATGTACAAAGACTCTCGTAAATCTGTAATATGGGGTGCACAGGTGGGTTGAATGTGCTTGTTTTCTTGCACAATTCAGCTGGTTCAAACTGTATGTTAATATCAAAGTAAAGCCAGAGATTAAGTTTCCTTACAAAAAGCTTAAATTCAAGAATGCAATTTTCAACTTTTGGTCTCCTCACAGGGACAAAATTCAAACCTCTTTGAAAAAGTCCTGCCCATTCCTGTGTGGTGGTAGCTGAACTCAAGTTATATATTTTAAAATCTCTTCTTACATTACTAATGATGCTAACATCGTGATTTACTTCATTGTCCCTGTCTATCTCCTCATGGAACCCCTCGTCCCCCTGCCCCATTGGGCTCTCCCTCTCTGTGGGTGAAAATCCTGGTGATTCATAGGGTCCATTCTCTGTGTATTGTTGTTGTAATTGTGGTAATTCTTAAATTAAAGTACACATTTTCTACAGTTCACAATGGACATTAATGACGACAGTATACACTTCTTGGACATCACTATTAGGAAGGATAAAGTCAATCACAGGTTTACCTCCATGTTATACAGGAAGCCAACCTACTCCAGTACATTGTTGCACTTTTCTAGTGCTCACCCACTGCACCAAAAGAGATCTTTGGTCAAGGGGTAGGGAGTTAGGTTGGCAAGGATGATCGGCGAAGAGGAATTCTTTCTAAAGGAAATAAGAATTATAGAGAATATGCTACTAGGAAGAGGGTATCCCATACACTTTCTAGAATCCATACTTCAGAAAGTCATCACAGTAAGAAAGCAAAGCCATTTTTTACCCATATTAGGGGGGTATATAATAACAATAACAGTGGTAGGGTAGACATACCACATATTACCAAGACTTCTTTTCAACACGCTATGGTTGTTACTTTTAGTCCACTTTTTGGTAAAATCAAAGAAATTTTAAATCACAACTGGGTACTTTTGACATGGAACAACAATTTAAAAATAAATTAGGTGAATATCCGGTAGTAGTGTATAAGAAGGACAAGTCAATAAAAAACTTGCTTGAAACTAATGTAACCAATGTGAATAAAGGCAAGATGGTGAAATGTGGAAATTGTAATCAATGCCCATGCATTTTGGAGAATGAGTCTCTGTATATTAGGGGTTTTGGTAGGGTAGTCCTGAAGCAAAGGCTTAATTGTCAAAGTAGATGTCTAATATATATATATATATATATATATATATATATATATATATATATATATATATATATATAGCGATTTGCCAACAGTGCTATAGTTTCTATTTAGGGAAGACTATTAATTGCCTCAATAAGTGAGTTTACCAACATTTATAAGACATTAAAAAGAACAATCTCAAGAATGCGTTACACAAACACATTAAAGAACATCGTGGTCATCAGTTTAAATTCAGTGCCCTTGAACAGATAGGAAACAACGACGGGTAGGGTCCTTCTGACATTTTTTTAGAGTATCGAGAACTAATGTGGCAGCTTAAGTGCAATGCAACATACCCCCTGGACTTAATGAAGCTGTTTCAATTTCCAGATATCTCAAGTTAAAAGCTGAATTTCATATGTAAATAAAAATGTAATTTTATTAAGGACATTTTAAGCTAATAGATTGTGAAAGAATTAAGAGGTTATATATTGTTATTTATTTCTGAGAATTTGTTTATTAGCTTTGTACAGGTTTTATATGTTTTATCATCTCAGTTTGCACAACACAGCTCTGTCTGTTCCCAAAGCTGCTTTCAATGTTATGTATAGAAAATGATGTTTTTCCTGTTGCTAGTATTATATTATAATCATTAATCTCAGTTTTTTAAATAATATGAACATACACTTTCTAAAATTAATTAATTGTTTAATTAGTGTAAGTCATGTGACAAAAGTGCATATTTAACAAGTGGTTCTGTGTGCTGTTTTGTATTCTGTCAAGTCAATGCTAACAGCTGATGAAAGCGCTTAATAAAGGTTTCTGGTTTCTGTCTGTGAGCTGTATTGCTCTTTCTTATTTTATTTTTTTATGCAAGTATGAATTATCATATTTCTTGTCATAACATATCTGATAAAGAATACACTGTTTTAAATAATATACAATGTCCCTTTCAAATGTTGAACAAATTAAAAAAAATCTTCTCTTTCTTCATTGTGATACAGAGAAAAGGCTGTGCAGGGTGTCACTACAAAGGATCGGTGGAAAAATCAACATAACCTGCCAAATTATAAATAATTAGGCAACACTTCTTGAAAAAACTGAAAACATTACTTTTACCAGGAGTCTTTGTACCCTGCCCAATAAAGGACTTCATCCCTACACCCCCCTTACTTAGATATACTTGTTCCACAGTCATATGACTATGGGGAAAAGATAAACACAAGTGCAATAACAGCAAATATGATGGTGAACTGGAACTGGGCAGTTAATGTTCAACACATAAGATCATCTACATGTAGGGAAACTATTTTAAAATATAGACTGTTAGATTTAATAAACTGATTTGGTGGTGGTGCTGCGGTAGCGTTGTCGCCTCACAGTTAGACGTTGCCCGTTCGATTCTCAGTTAGAGCATCTTTTGTGTGGCGACATGAGTGAATGGGCGTGCCTTCGTTGAAGGTTGTGCGTTAGGCCCGGCAAGCCAGCACGTGCAACTCTACTGCCAATCATTAGCGGACCGGAGTTCCGCTGTGGCGACCCCTAACCGGAAAAAGCCGAAAGACACCAACAAACATAGTCATTTGCATTTTTAATTTGTATCTGTGTTTGTGTGGTGTGAGAGTGAAATAGGTCCATTAAGATCAGTGTTTAACCCCAGTTAACAAATTCAGAATAAAATAAAAATAGCCTGTCAAGTACCTATGATGCTTTAAAAGACATTTAACAGTGCAGATGCCATAACACACTAATAAGTTACCTTGTATAAAAAGGATTAACAACCATAGCATGAGCAGTATTCAAAATTTATTTGCCAAGCAGAGCAGGCTACCTATTGGAAGGAATTGTGATTGTCACAGTTTGAAAACTAAAGTGTAAATGGTAAAAACAAATGCAGTACAGCCTTTTCTTTGTCTCCCTCACACCTGACCATCATATGGTTGTCATGCTCCTCCTTAGTGTCCAGGTAACTGATGCCAGCTAACACCCTAGACTTAATCTGATATTAAAGGTCAGAAGTAGGATGCTATTTTTTCCAGTACAGCATCACACTGTGTCAGAGGAAAGTTTGTTTTTTAGTTTATGCCCTATTCAAAAATCTATCCCCGTGTACATGACATGCAATAATACAACTGTTGAGTCCTGTGGACATCTGCAAGTACATTCCAAACTTTTTGGGGGGAGGGGTGAATGCTGTATCCCACTGATGTCTCACTGTCTGACATAATAGCTGCAGCAAGCAGAAAAGTATCCCCCCCTCAAAATAAGACAGCCAGCAACATGTTGCCCTTCCCCTCTGCCATCAGCATCTCCTGAATCAAGCCCTGATCTGCTGGGCTCCAGTCAGGGCTCAACCCCCCTACAACATTAATACAGTCTCTAAATATTTTAAGTCTTAACACTCACTGTAATGCCCATAAACCATTATTGCAGTGGGGGAGGGGGCATCCACATCCTTACTACTTACATACTGTCCATATTCAAGTGCATCTTGGATCTATGGATGGGTATTAGAAAATTTACTCCAGGACTTCTAGGCTGCTCCTAAATGCTTCATCACTTGCATGGAAGCCCTCATATTCTCTATTGTATGATCTCAGTTATTCTCACTAGGGCTAATATATTATTATTATCAACCATGGGATGGGTAGGACAATCTAACACCAAAATCAATAGGGTAGTTCAAGCACCAAAACAGAAACTGTCTAGGCTTAAAATGGCCCACAAGGGCAGCTAGCCTAGTCGTTACCTATAACCTATACCAACTTCAAGATTTCCGCATTTTGGAGTAAATGTTATACTCTGAACTACCACAGTCTTTGACTTAGTTCATGTTCCCTTTTTAATGTCTTTAGTCTCACTGTTCTGAGGACTGTGATTATGTTTTTTTTGGGGGAGGGATTTTCAGAAAGAACCCTTGAAAACATTAAATATGTATATGTATATTATACCACTCTTAGAAAGATAATCTAATAAGCAGAATGTATTCCTCCAGAATAAGTGGATCAGTAATTAAGGGATTACTCTTCCCAATATTTATACATAATCATGACATATTTTCCTCGATTAAATACTATACGTTGCATGTATCACTTTATTATACTTAAAATTGGACACAGAAAAGCAGCAATACAGAATTGTCTATCCAAAAGTATGTCTCCAGCATCCTTCAGTGGTGTCATAAAAATTATCTCAAAATTAGCACTATTCCAACAAAGCATTTGCTCCTGAGAACCCCACACAAACTAAAGGCAAAAGTGAATTTATAATTGCACATAATAATGATAAATACATAGAATAAATGCATAGAAGTGGTAAGGCAATTTAAGTAGGGTTGTAGCTAAACATTGTACTCTCTTTCAGTGATGACAAAAGCAAATCAGAACTGAAAAACATGAAACAGATGCACTATATTCCTATCAGAAATGAATATATCACCAAATGAACTTTTTAGTACAGATGAATTACTATCTTACCAGATAAATCCTAGGTCTCCTGACAAATATAAATTAACTCCAAGCAACAATCAAACTTAAGGTAATATATGAATACCCTTCAACTTGATGGCACTATCACTAATGCCACACTCTTAGAAAAGGATCTAGAAAGATCTTTTTTTTCCAAAGTAGAGGAGCAGAGACTGGTAATGATGTATTTCACTTAAATCATAAGAAACGTCTTGTGAGACTTCAAGATGCCACTTTAACACAGCTGTCATCTGTGGTTACCTTCCATGGCCTTCAAGGGTAGACAGCGAGTGGATTGTTGTGAGCCATCTCATGAACTCTTGCATCTTGGCAAATATGTTAAGGTATGAAAAGACTCTCCTGTGACTTTTCTTGCATACAAGAAGGATCCTGAAGTAATATTCTATTGCTTTTCAAGGAAACTGAAACATATCAACAACTCTTTTTCATACATGTACCTTCAACATGTTTTTTATGCCAGGGCAAGCAGATATGGATGGTTTGAGAATCCAAAACAGAATCAGTGCAATGAGTTCTTGCAAATGTATATAGCTGGCTAACACAGATTTGATGTTTACAGCTCAGCATGAGATATAGATATAAGCAAATGGTGTTACCTGTTAGAGACCCTCAAGTTATATGAATTTATGTACAAAGTGATGCATTTATATATAACTTTTTATGTATTTATGATCAGTTTCATTTTTTTAGTGCCATAGAAGAAATGGACATCATTCTCAACTCAGGGTATATTTACAGTTAATGGAATCATTATTGCTTTAGCCTTTTATGTTACCATACGTGCTATCCTCAGCACATGCAGTGTACCTACAGCTGCCACCTTCTGCAGTTTCTATTGGGTTATTTGTACTGGTAGCATGTTTCTACATGTTATATTTTTTCCTAGTTATGCTAATTGTGCCACATGGGTAGGTTTGTGTCTGAAAACATTAGATGTGATCAGCACACACTAGAGAATCACCAAAAGGTAGTTAATAAATAAACAAATGGTACTATTAATTGATAATTTGCTTCTATGATCATACTTAACTGTTTCTACTATATGCAAACACCATCATTTCAGCTGTTTCAGCAATAAAATCTTTGAATTCCTTTAAACTTAAAAATCCTAAAAATTCCAACTAGAACTTATATATACGTACACAGGTCCACTTTTGAATCTTGAAATACTGAAATGCTTAATTTCAGTATTTCAAGACCAGAAGCTCGAAACTGTAAAAATACGAAACCACACAACACCGAAACACCATACAGCACAAAACAAAAGTAAAAACACAACCCTCCCCAAATATGAAAGCAAAAACAACAGCAAACAAAAACAAATAAAATGAACATATCATTTTGCAGGGGGGCAAATCACCCTGCACCCCCATGTAGGGGGCTGTGTCCCTCACAACCCCCACTACTTATATATACCAACTCAGAGGTTGCACTAACTCAAAAATAAATACTTGTACATGCCCTACACTCCCATTGCACACTGTCATACTCTAACTCACTAATAACACACGCACTACACATATACAAAAATCACCACTTTCAACACTAACATACACACTGTCTCACCTACCTACCCCAAACTAAACCTAAAACTCCCTAAAAAAATAAAAAACACATTTCTACCCAAAATCCTAATAAAATTAAACACTTGCCTTAATCTCCATACATAACTAGACATCAGCCGCCATGCAGAAATCCTAGAACACATTCCCCTTAAAGAGACAGCAAACTATAAACTACACACCACACCACACCTACCGTGGATTTGATAATTGCAGATTCGTTAAAGTGCAGTTTCAAACAACTGCACTTTTAACATTCTGCTCTCAAAATACAGAAATTCGACTTTTCAGTATTTTGAGATTTGAAAGTGGACCCACACACACACACACACACACACACACACACACACATATATATATATATATATATATATATATATATATATATATATATATATATGGGTCTAGGACAGTCTACTGAAAGACTGTTTCACCAAAATTGAAACGGGCTGTCACAGTTTGGCGAAAGTACAGGGAATCGGGGGGAAGTGGTAGTGGGAGAGATCGGACTACAGTGGGAATAAGGGAATATTCCCTTTTCCCCACTGTAGTGTGATCTCGGAGTGAGAATATAAAAGTAGGGGTGCAGGGGGGCAAAGCCCCCCTGCGTAAACATGGTGTGTGTGGTTTTTTTTGTTTTTGTGTGTGTGTGTGTGTGTGTGTGTGTGTGTGTGTGTGTGTGTGTGTGTGTGTGTGTGTGTGTGTGTGTGTGTGTGTGTGTGTGTGTTGTGTGTTTTACCTTCACCAAAACTGCTTTTTTGGTGAAATCAGTTTCGGTAAACGGTGTTCAGTAGGGTTGGATTTGGACAGTTGGTCTTTCGATCAACTGTCCTAGCTCCATATATATATATATATATATATATATATATATATATATATATATATATATATATATATATATATATATATATACTCTCACGCACATTGCTCCCTGCCACCATAGACCTCTGGTTCCTCTACTGACAGCTCTCATATTATCCCTTACTCTCAGTTCTCCAAAGATAGAAGCCCCTAGTGTGACTCATACTGGGAGGGCTTTCCTTCTGTGATAGCCCATACTAATGGGGGGGGTCAAGGCCCCATGTTCAAGTTCTATATGGTGTGAGCAACCATGTACCAAAAGTGGAACTGGTCCAGGTGAGGAGCCATCCTTTCTGCCTCCTACTGATGTGCACCTTATTGGGTGGGCATTCAACAGTCGTACAGTAATGCCTCCTCTTACCTGGTGACACATGCATGTATGCTCACACATCTATAGGAGTATGGCTCCTGTTTTGGTTAAGGTATTGCCATCAGAACTCACAATACAGCCACATCCCTCCATGCCCACCCCCCCCCCCAAGAAGAGATAAGCTGGCTAATAGTCTTTATGCCTCTATTCCTCTTCAGCTGCAAGACCTCTGAGTTTAAAACTGCTATTTGGCTGCATTGATTTTTGGATTTTCTACATTTAAGGTTTACATATGTAAATTTCTTTTTGATTTTGGTATTATTGTATTACAGTTTGTTGTATTTTAAACTTTGTTTTACTGCATTTTTTTCTTGAAATCTTAAAAGTTGTTGGCAAGGGTCAGTTAAGAAACATTTCTTCTGTATTCATTGATGGAATAAGCATTAGATCTAGCTAATTTGTGAGAGGAGCTGAGAAATAGTTTTCATATTTAAGGTGCTCATCTTCATTCCTCTTCAGCTACAACAGCTCTGTATTTAAAACTGTTGCCTGACTGCATTGATTTCTGATTTTTTTCTAGCCCAACTACCCAACTTTTGTTGTGGTTTTAAACTTGGTGCCTTTTTAGCTGCCCACTCTTACTGTAAATTAAAGTTTGCAAGCCCTTCACAGTGCTATTTCTACTGGACACTGATAACTCAAACTGAAAAGGCACTCCCAGTAGACTCTTTAAGCTCTAGTTTGCCTTGGTTCCATATTATCCCATTTCACTTAGTGCACACTATAATATTCAAAGTGTTACTCTGAATAGTGCACTGTTCTTTTTCTGTATTTTCCTTGTTTTAACCAAAAGTCACCTGTTTGCATTTTTAACTTGGTCTGGGACCTTAGTCTTGTAGTATCCTGCACAGTAGTGGGAGAATTGTGAGTTGTCGCACGATCTGAGCCTCGTTTATTTCATTTTTTACTGTATTTTATTTGTGTTTTACTTGGTCTTGGGACCTTAGTCCAGTTTTGTTTTGCTGCAGGATCTCAGCCCTGTTTATTACATTTCTACAGAAATTTTTCTGTTTGCATTTTACTTTGTCTGGGAACCTTTCTCTTGCAGTCAACAAATGTAAAATATATATATATATATATATATATATATATATATATATATATATATATATATATATATATATACATACACACACACACACACACACACACACACACACACACACACACACACACACACACACACACACACACACACGGACTTATACTGCATTTTTACTCTTTACTGATTGGATTCCTCTATAACTCATCTCCTATAACCTATGCTGAGCTGTGTAGTGCTGTGCAGCAGTGGTTTATGGTGCCCTATACTGAAGCAGGCACCTAAAGTTAAAATTGTCCATATAAAACTTCCTCTGCTATTTTCTAAAGCATCTAGCTGAGTGTAGAACAGTTAGTTTGTCCACTGAGAAGCATTACCCCAAGACTGTTGTTTTAGATCAATCCCAGACCTCTCCTCCCAGCTTGAAAGCTCTAAACCACAACTGCACCACCCTTGACAGATCACAAAAAAAGAGTATCTACAGCCATGGGTGTGAACTTTACTATTGTATCTGTAGCCAGCCTGGTGAAAATGGGCATCTTGAAACAATGTAGCAATTGTTTACTGACAAGAATCTTATCTTAAGCTGACAGACACAGTATGCAGGAGATTTAATTACATTATGTCTTTGGAAGCAAAGCTCTCGTATACAGGCACTGATATCTCCACACAGGTTACCAGTAACACACACACACACACACACACACACACACACACACACACACACACACACACTACACCTACTATGGATCGGACGCATAAACTCACATATGCTGAAGCTCTTAAATACAATCTATCTAGTCCTCAAAGGCCTCTTGTACTTTGCCCTCAGCAACCTCTCAAACACTCTACATAGACAACACTCTCCAGGACACATACAACCACATCTGACAAACTGCACACAACCCAATATACTGGTCATTAGAGACTCTGCTGTAACACACACTGATGTTCCCTCACCAGGCTGAGCAAGGAGACAGTCATAGTCAGTTGCTTGTCAAGTATTTTCCAGATCATACATGCATTCAGGTCATAGTCCATGTGGGTTAATGACCTCAGATGTATCTCCCTAGACTATATGAAGAGAGATACGATAGAGCATTCTACCGTCTCCAAGGATGATGCCACAATATTAACAGAAGATGAGTGACTCTAACAATTGGCTTAGTTATTAGTGTCTTTTTAAGGGAGTCCAATATTTGTCTGCTTGGAAGGACATGAGCTAAAGATCACATTGCTTTGCCAGGGATGGTTTTTCGATACTGGCCAAAACATTTTCCACCCCCATGGTGCCTTTTTTTAGTCAATGCCAGTTTGATAAATCTTTCAACATAGTAAATTTGGTTTACTATCAAATGTTCGAATGACATGACAAAAAACATTCATAATATTGAATTTGCAAAACTACTTCCTGCATACTAATTAGTTCAGAATGTCAAAGTGCATGTAGTGGAAAGATCATATTCACACTTTTGACATTCTTTGTGCAGTTTATTACTGCAAATCACATGACGTAACCTTTTTGCAAGGGGGCAAGCCCCGCTGTACCCCCCACACACCTGCAAATTATATATTCCAACTCCAAGATTGCACTACAGTGGGAAAAAGGGTAATTTCCCAATCCTCACTGTACTGTGACCTCTACTCGAATTGTTGACTACATATGTGCAAATGAACAGTGGCATTCAATGTACTGAACACTCGTTCGGCAACACGGGAGGCAGCCTAATAACTTTTGACAATCCCATTTTCACCGAACCTTCATTTTACATTTTGATAGTAAACCGTAAATTCTACACAAGACAACTAAAGGTGTTACTGCTGAATGCTAGGAGTCTCAACAAAAAGGTCCAATCCCTGGATGCACTCCTAACTCTGGAGAGTGTTGACAGCTGTGCAGTTACTGAGACATGTTTTAATGTTGCTGAAGGCACCATAGCAGTACAAGGCTGTAATGTCTTCCACACATTTAGACCAACTACAACACAAAAAGGGAGAAGCTGCAGAGGTGTGTCAGTCTATATAAAAAGTAAGCACACCTCGAGTGGTCAAACAGTATGACCTTCTTCATATCCAACAAACCTTAGGTGAAGTCCATTACCATACCCTTGCTAACTATAGGTCCCTGCCTATGACCCAGGATAACCTTACCACATACAGTACTTGAATGTACTAGACTCACTCACAATTCAGCCCAACACCATATTAATGTGTGATTTCAAGTACCCCACAATAAATTGGGATAAATACACAACCACTAACATGCAGGGTCAAACATTCCTGGATTTTGTCAATACAAACACCCTGGAATAGCTAGTCTGCACAACTACTAGGGGTGCAAATATCATAGATCTGATGCTCACAAATAGGAGGGAACATTGCACCCACTTTTGTGCAATGTCCTCACTGGTCAGATTAGATCACAAAGTAGTAACCCCTGAAATAAATATAAATGCTGAAATCCCAGCAAACCCCAGAATCTTTAAGAATTTCTTCAAGACTAACTGCCACCTATTAAGTGAAGGCATAGCAAGACTCCAAGCATCCCTCCACAAAACTCAGAGAATACTGTGGCCTATGTGGAAGTGTTTATGGAAACCCTATACAAGCATGTACATATCTGCATAGAAGCACTAGTACCTGAAATAAACTTAAGCCAAACAAGATCCCTTGGGCTCACTTGGCAGATCTCCAGTATAAACAGGTTGTACAAAAAAAGAAAGAAAATCCTGTCCAAAAACAGGAAGGGTTACAAGCAAAAGGCAAAAAAAAAAAACTCCATTGTCAGTCTCAACAATAAACTCATGGGACTAATGAAGTCCACCAAAGCTAACTTTGAGGAAAAATAGCATCCACGCTAAGGATAACAATAAGGCATTTTCAGTTATGTAAGAAACATTAAAGGAAACACCCAACAGTGTGCTAAACAAACATCAAGTGAAACTTCCTATACCAAATTAGAGGATATAGCAAATTTGCTGGCCAATAAATTTAGCTACAGTTCCACCCCTTATCACCTCCAGTCGTCCCCCCCCCCCAGGAAATACCCTCTTCCTTTTTCCCCCAACTATCACTATAGGACAGATTCACCACTATCTCCAGAACTAAAAACACTACTGCATCAATTGGTCCTGATAATATCCCAAGATGCCTCCTAAATAGCTTGAAACATGACCTGTTAGCTACAGCCTCCAGACAGGCTTCATCGTTAGGGAATGGAGGACTGCAACTATTATCCCTTCTACACAAAGGCTGAGCATTAACAGATACAAAGAACTACAGACCCATAACTTTGACTAGTCTTATATGAAAGGCCATGGAAAGAATTATTGTGTACCTGATAAGAAAGACATAGAACATTTTCAAATACAGGAGAACCCATCCCAGTTTGGTTTTTGTCAAGGGCAGGTCATGCCAACTAAACTTGATAGATTTCTTTGAGAAGGTCACTAGAGCCATGTACAAGTACACAATGGTACATACTGACTACCTTGACCTGGAAAAAGTATTCGACACAATATCTCACTTGGTATTATAGACAAACTCACAGATTTAGGCATAAATCCCTTTACTAGCCAGTGGGTAGCCAAATGGCACAAAGATAGGACACATGAAGTTAGGTGGGTGAATCCACTTCCACTAAGAGGCCTGTTACTAGTGGTGTCCCACAGGCCTCAGTACTGGGACCTTTCTTGTTTGGAATATACGTCACTATAGTCAAGGTAAATGTAGAGGGCCTTTGGCTGACCATATTTGCTGACGTCTGGAAGCTGGGTGCAATAATTGAACTCATTCCAAAAAAATGCATAATTATACTCTTTGAGAAGACAACCACCCCTGACAATTACAACATTGTTAACACTATCCTAAGAGTAGACCCTGTGGTATGGGACTTGGGAACTCAGGTTGACAGTAACCTGAACTTTGATTATCATGTGTCCATGGTAGTAAGAAAATTAAGAAAAATATTTCTTATAATTAAGGGCGTGGCATTCAGAATTAAGGAGATCATACTCCCACTATCTTCAGCCCTCATTAGACAAATAACAGAGTACATTGCACCCCTTGGAATGTAGCTGACCAGGCATTTGCAACAGTTGGAGCAGCTGCAAAAGTTCTTCACTAAAAGAACAGAGGATGCAAATAATATGAACTATGCAGGGCACCTCAAAGCCCTGTCCTCTGTCTCCTACAGACTACTGAGTGGCAATCTATGCCTAACCTGCAAAGCATTCTCTGATCCATCTCTGATGGATCTGCTACACATTCACAAAACAAGCAGCACTAGAATTACCTGATCTAAGGGTCTAAACCTAACCTTGTCTGTGACATAAACAAAACACGTTAGAGGAATAGGTATGTGTCACAGAGATTACCCCTTCTCCGAAACAGACTCCCCATTCGTGTGAAAAAGAGCTCATCCCTAAGCTTATTCAGATGCAATTTGGACCAATGAATGGGAAATCAATTCACTCCTGGCTTGTTGCCTGTGGACCTTATGGACAGGAGCAGTCTATAGACTCCCTAAAATACAGGTGTGTATATATATATATATATATATATATATATATATATATATATATATATATATATATATATATATACCAAAGCCATTCTAGCCTGAGGGCATTGATAATGGGGCATGAATGGCTAGGCTGAAAAAGGTTCTATGGCCATTACCCTAGTAACCTCTTAAAGTCCTATGATGCTATGATTTCTCTTCTACTCTGCCAGTTCTTTCAGGGGCACAGCCATTTTTTTAACTCTGGTTGCCTCAATCCTAATCAGGGATTTATCTCTGTCTGCAATAGAGCTGGCATAAATACGTTTTTAAAGATGATCCATGCAAATGCTTCCTGTATCGCAGAGTCACCTTGGAGTAAAGCACAAGAACAAAACCTTGAAACAGTAACAGCTGTGTAGAGCTTTACTATTATTACCTCATCCAGATAAGCAGCGCACGCCTCCTTTAATTACAAATCACCCTTTCCTTCCTTCTCTAAACCCACCATTTTCCACTTCATCCCCCTCTTGCCATCTTCTCCACCCCAAATTAAGCCTTCCTTCTTTATTGTTCTCCATTTTGTGCCCTACTACCAGTAACTGCTATAGTTGTATAAACTGTAAACAGTAACAGTAATTATATTTCCTTACAATGTGTATGTTTTTAAAAACTTTGGTGGTCTACTTTCATAGCATTTTGTTACTCAGCTACATTATCTCTCTGAGAAACTACTATGAATGTAGACTGGGGACAACTAAACTCTCTGTAAGAAACCGAGGTGATTCTTTATTTGATCTGCTAAACCTGAAAAGGTCTATTTGGATTAGTGCTCTACCAAGCTAAATACATTGATAGACAGACAGACAGACAAACAGACAAATAGATAGACAAAGATAGATAGATAGATAGATAGATAGATAGATAGATAGATAGATAGATAGATAGACAGATGTTTTTCTCACACCCTTCAATCCCCACAGACAGAAGCAGATACAGAAGAGAGTTGATTATCTGAACTAATTGGGACCTAGGGTAGTTTGGATAATCAAACTGTTCAAATAATCAAACATACATTGAACCAGATAAAAAAAAACTTCTAAAATATTGTTTTTGCTGCATGCAGGGAATACACTTTTCAACCATTCAGCAAGTCCAGTGGACAATAAAGAATATTTTTCACACACAAGCCAACTACAAGCTCAAAAATCACGCACACGCGAATACGTATAATGTTTACATATTTAGACTTTATGATTTTTCAACCCAAAAACGTTGAAAGGCTGCATTCGGATAACTGACATTCATATAATTGACTATCTACTATACATAACAAACATCTCACTTTTACCTTAACACAACATTGCATACTAATACCACATGTAGAGGTAAGAGTATCTATCACTGTGTCTCACCGGACCATTTGTTGCTCTTAAATATAATGATCAAACACACTTTCCTTGTGTTTCTCAAATGAAGATTTATTCATTTCTCTTAAATTAACAACATATGAATCATTTTTGCATTTTCATCTGAACCTTCTTAAGCCTATAAACATCTCTTTTCAGTAAATTCTTGCTTTATGCTGTCACTATAATGTTTAGTATAAATGAACATGTTGACTGTAATGCATGCCTTTTCCTTTTCTGGGCAAATTCCACTTCTTCTGTGACAACTAGCTTTATTCTGTCTTTCACTTTTGTGACTGTCAGCTATCCTCAACCGACAATAACCTCATCGATATCTGACTGAATTAACACATACTAAAGTGGATGACCTTCCATTTTTCATGCAGAATTTCAGTTACCCACCCTTACAGCACTTGTACTTTTTTCTTCTGTGCTGTCCAGTTTCTAAACTGATGGTGCCATCTAAAATTAGGTATTATACTTAGTCTAGATCGACTTTAGTCAATGTTGCTGATGAAGTACTTGAAAGAGGAAGGAAGGAGTTAAAACTGAATTTAGTAAAACCACACCACGGCTCTTCCTTTTAAATGACAACAAATTATTCCCAACTGACCACTCTCTTTAGCATTTGTGTAAGTTGTCACAATTCAATATATGAACAAGATAATCCATGCCATCGGTTTTGCATTCTGAGACTATTTTAAAAATGTTGATGCATACGCAGAAATATAAAGTGTAAACAAATAAAATTTTTTCTCCTGCTGCCCCAAGTGTTTTATATACTTTGTTCTTAAACTATTTTTAGTGTCCCAGTCAAAAAATTCAGTTATGCATATTTAATGAGTTTCCATCTCTGAATAATCCAAGCTGCTTAATGACAAATACCCAAACCTATCCTAAAAAGATTGCAGGTATGACCAAAGAAGTATCTCATCAGTATGTAAGTATAGTGCTTTTATACAATGGGATCAAATCCTTCCATAACGAAATGGTGCCTTTCTCACCTGGAATAATGTATTAAAAAGTTTGTTCAAGTCTGTTTCTTATTGTTTTCTAAGCTTCATTAGTTTATTTGTGTCTTTCGGCTTTTCCTGGTTAGGGGTCGTCACAGCGGAACTCCGGTCCACTAATGATTGGTAGTGGATTTTTACGTACCGGGTTACCAGCCCTGACGCACAACCTTCAACGAAGGCACGCCCCATTCACATATGCCTCCTCACAGAAGACGCTCTAGCTGAGAATCGAACGGGACAACATCTTGTTATGAGGCGACAACGCTACCGCACCACCACCACTGCAGTCTTAGTACTTGATGTTATTTTCTATCTAAGGTAGGCCATTTTTGCCTTACGTCAGTACTTTCTCAAGAGACTACCAGAGATGGATAGGACTGTATCTGCTCTCATATGAAGGCTTTCATTTTATCAGGCAGTGACACATCACTTTTTTATTCCTTCTATTTCTCTTCAAGAGTAAATACTGAACTCAAGAACCACTCTAATAAGCCATCTTAGCATTCACATTTTATCATTGATCTGCTGTACCCATTGTTATAACTTATTTTAGGAAAAACAACCTTCCTAATTCAAGTATGCATAACAAGTTTTAAGTTTTATCTCTTTTTCTTTTTGATTTCTTATCTGTTTTTTTTCTTTTATTAAGCTGTATTGACCATGTCCGTAAATGACAGTAATGCAGTGAAGGTGCTGTGGTCTGGCCGAAATCCATGATGAGCATTGGGGATTTGCTTATTTTGTAAGAGATAGTACATCTTTCAAGGATTTTAGAAAGTGGAGACAGGATGGCCTTGGGACAGAAATTTGTAATGTCAGTGGAATTACCGCCTTTATGTAAGGGGATAATATGGGCCATTTTCCACAAGTTAGGGACACAGGATTTTGTTATTGATATATTAATAAGAATGCTAATCGGATATGCTATTGCATCTGCAGCTAGATTTTGGTATTCCAGGGGAAGGTTGTCAGCTGAGGAGGAGTAATGTTTTAGTTTATCTAAAAGGTTTTCTTATGAAAGTAAACTGGTCGATAGGTGAAATAGGTGGAGTTATTGGAGAGGTTGTAGTTAAGTGAGTTTTGTGAAGGAAATATACTAGGGTCTAAGGTAGGAGAAGTTAGCTGCATGGAAGGGTGTGTGTTAGGTGAGTCTGAGGTTAAGTTGGCTATGCATTCTATGATGTATGTATTGAAATGGGTAGCTGTTTGAAGAGTGGGAATGTCTGGGTATGGGCTGGGATTCTTTTTTTGTGCCTGGGTTGATGGGAGAAGATATGGAGGACTAAAACTTTTCGGATGTTTTTATGGCTATCTTATAGGTGACTATAATAAGAGTTTTTATCTCTATTAACTTGTTTCTTGACATAGCTGTCTGAATAGTTGCCAGTTTTTGTCATTTTTATTCTTTTGCCAGTTAATCAATGCTTGGTCTCTGTCTTTCATAACGAGTTTGCATTGGTTGGTGAGCCATGAGGTATGGCTGTTTTCAATTCTTTCTGTATGCTGTGGGACTAAGGTGTTGAAAATATTTAGAAATGCTTCATTGAAGTATTCAGCTGCATCATTTAAGGGGAGTCTTTTTATGATGGATCAGTTAACTGCTATCAGAGCTTCAGTAAAGGACTCACTGCAGTGGAGCCGTCATGTAATTTAGAGGCTTATTTAAGCCCAAATTTCAAACTTATCAGAATAAGTCTGTATGATTTTAGATGAAAACCCTCATTTGTTTTATATTTTGACTATTAAAGTTTGTTTTATGCATTTATTGAGCTTCGAGTTTTCTCCAGCAGAGTTTTCAGCACCATATCAACCATATCATTGTCTTTTTTTGGCTGCCTTGGGACTGCAGGAGTTTCTAGGTTAAGGCTTGAGACCTTTAGAATCAGTTTATTTTATTTTCTTGTTACTGTCATATGTGATTTACTGCATTGCCAACTTTAAGAGGTGTCTTGAGATGTGCCACTTTTAAAAGTTTTTTTCCAGCCTCTATTAAACTTACCTCACCACTAGTCCAGAAATATTCATTATATTTGGTTGGCTATGGTTGATTTTGATAATCTTTATCCAGGATTTTGGGGCTTCATGACTAGTACACTCTTCTGTTGTTTTATGTGTATTTAAAAATGTTCATTCATTTGTAATATGCCTACTTGAAAAAACATATTATTAAAGATTGACCCAACCACTGGGGATGCACAAGCCAGTGCATTTCTTTGTGCCGGTCCCAAGCCCAGATAAATGGGGAGGGTTGTGTCAGGAAGGGTATCCGGTGTAAAACTTCGCCAAAACATTTCATGCAGTCACCAAGAAAAATTTTTATACCGGATCGGTCGAGGCCTGGGTTAACAATGACCGCCACCAGTACTGTTAGCCTACTGGGTGCTGGCGGAAATTGGGCTACTGTTGGCTGAAGGAGGAGAAGAGGCGGAAGACATGGCTGAAGGCAGGAGGAGAGGAGAAAGGCTAGGACTATGGTAGTGAGGGTCGGAACTTTGAATGTTGGCAGTATGACTGGTATAGGGAGAGAGTTAGCTGATATGATGGACAGAAGGAAGGTTGGTATATTGTGTGTGCAAGAGACCAGATGGAAGGGGAGTAAGGCTAGGTGTATCGGAGGTGGGTTCAAATTGTTTTATCATGGTGTGGATGGGAGGAGAAATGGCGTAGAAGTTATTCTGAAGGAACAGTATGCTGAGAGTGTTTTGAAGGTGAAAATAGTGTCAGATAGAGTGATGTTTATGAAGCTGGAAATTGATGGTGTAATGATGAATGTTGTTAGTGCATATGCTCCAAAAGTTGGGTGTGCAATGGATGAGAAAGAAACATTTTGGAGTGAATTGGATGAAGTGGTGATGACTGTACCCAAGGGTGAGAGAGTGGAGATTGGAGCAGATTTCAATGGGCATGTTGGTGAAGGGAACAGAGGGGATGAGGAAGTGATGGGCAGGTATGGTATTAAACAAAGGAATGCAGAAGGTCAGATGGTAGTGGATTTTGCGAAAAGGATGGACATGGCTGTGGTGAATACATATTTTAACAAGAGGGAGGAGCATAGGGTGACATACAAGAGTGGAGGAAGATGCACACAGGTGGATTATATCTTATGTAGGAGGGCCAGTTTGAAGGAAATTGGAGACTGTAAAGTGGTGACCGGAGAAAGTGTCGTTAAGCAGCATAGGATAGTGGTATGTAGGATGACGTTAGTTATCAAGAAGAGGAGGAGGAGTGTGAGGGCAGCACCAAGGATCAAGTGGTGGAAATTGAAAAAGGGTAATTGTGAGGTGGAGTTCAGGGATGAGTTAAGGCAGGCACTGGGTGGCAGTGAAGAGTTACCAAATAGCTGGATAACTACAGCAGAGCTAGTAAGGGAGACGGCTAGAAAGGTGCTTGGTATCACATCTGGACAGAGGAAGGACGACAAGGAGTCATGGTGGTGGAATGAGGAAGTACAGGAGAGTATGCAGAGAAAGAGGTTGGCAAAGAAGAAGTGGAATTGTCAGAGAGATGAAGAAAGTAGACAGGAGTATAAGGAGATGAGGTGCATGGCAAAGAGAGAGGTGGCAAAGGCTAAGGATAAGGCATATGAAGAGTTGTATGAAAGGTTGGACACTAAGGAGGGAGAAAAGGACCTGTACCGACCAATTGGCTAGACAGAGGGGCTGAGCTAGGAAAGATGTGCAGCAGGTAAAGGTGATAAAGGATAATGAGGGAAACATACTCACAAGTGAGGAGAGTGTGTTGAAGAGATGGAAAGAGTCCTTTGAGGGGTTGATGAATGAAGAGAATGAGAGGGAGAGAAGGTTGGATGATGTAGGGATAGTAAATCATGAAGTACAATGGATTAGCAAGGAGGAAGTAAGGATAGCTATGAAAAGAATGAAGAATGGAAAGGCTGTTGGCCCAGATGACATACCTGTGGAAGCATGGAGGTGTTTAGGTGAAATGGCAGTGGAGTTTTTAACCAGATTGTTTAATGAAATCTTGGAAAGTGAGAGGATGCCTGAGGAATGGAGAAAAGTGTTTTGGTACAGATTTTTAAGAATAAGGGTGATGTGCAGAGCTGCAGTAACTACAGAGGGATTAAATTGATCAGTCACAGCATGAAGTTATGGGAAAGAGTAGTGGAAGCAAGGTTAAGGGATGTGATGATTAGTGATCAGCAGTATGGTTTCATGCCAGGAAAGAGCACTACAGATGCGATCTTTGCTCTGAGAGTGTTGATGGAGAAGTACAGAGAATGTCAGAAGGAGTTGCATTGTGTTTTTGTAGGCCTAGAGAAAGCATATGACAGGATGCCTAGAGAGGAGTTGTGATATTGTATGAGGAAGTCAGGATTGTCAGAAAAGTATGTAAGAGAGGTACAGGATATGTACGAGGGTAGTGTGACAGTGGTGAGGTCTCCGGTGGGAGTGACGGATGCATTTAAGGTGGAGGTGGGGTTACATCAAGGATCAGCTCTGAGCCCTTTCTTATTTGCAATGGTGATGGACAGGTTGACAGATGAGATCAGACAGGAGTCCCCATGGACTATGATGTTTGCAGATGACATTGTGATCTGTAGTGAGAGTAGGGAACAGGTGGAGGAGACCCTGGAGAGATGGAGATATGCTCTAGAGAGAAGAGGAATGAAGGTCAGCAGGACTAATACAGAATATATGTGTGTGAATGAGAGGGAGGATAGAGGAATGGTGAGGATGCAAGGAGTAGAGGTTGCGAAGGTGGATGAGTTTAAATACTTGGGGTCAATAGTTCAGAGTAACGGTGAGTGTGGAAGAGAGGTGAAGAAGAGAGTACAGGCAGGATGGAGTGGGTGGAGAAGAGTGTCAGGAGTGATTTGTGACAGACGAGTATATGTAAGAGTGAAAGGAAAGGTCTACAAGAGGGTAGTGAGACCAGCTATGTTATATGGGTTGGAGACAGTGGCATTGACAAAAAGGTAGGAGTTTGAGCTGGATGTGGCAGAATTAAAGATGTTAAGATTTGCACTGGGTTTAACGAGGGTGGACAGGATTAGGAATAAGTATATTAGAGGGTCAGCCCAGGTTGAAAGGTTTGGAGACAATGCCAGAGAGGCACGATTGCATTGGTTTGGACATGTGCTGAGGAGGGATGCTGAGTATATTGGGAAAAAGATGCTAAGGATGAAGCTACCAGGTAACAGGAAAAGAGGAAGGCCTAAGATAAGGTTTATGGATGTGGTGAGAGAGAATATGCAAGTGGTTGGTGTGACAGAGCAAGATGCAGAGGACAGGAAGAAATGGAAACAGGTGATCTGCTGTGGCAACCCCTGATGGGAACAGCCGAAAGAAGATGATGAATAAAGATTGATTAATTGATTGATCCGAGTCATTGTATTTCTTTATTTGGTTCATAACCATCCAAGAATAAATTTAGTTAACTTGACTCAGACCACAGGTAGCAATTTGAAATATTCTGAATTAATTAACTCATTCATTCATTGTTATTACTGAGTTAATGCAGTTCACAAGAGGTAGACTGCACCATATCAAGCAGGGGGGTGTTAAGATTGAAATCAGTCCTGGGCAGGTTGCCTATTCGTAGAATGATCCACACACACAAAAGTGCATACACACATGCACATACACATGCAGTAACACACACACACACACACACACACACACACACACACACACACACACACACACACACACACACACACACACACACACACACAAGTTCAGTTTGGAACCACTCCGGTCCATCTGTTATATGTCTGAAACTAATTTTATTCTAGCTCTATTATCACCACAACTGAAAATATTTCTAACCTATATGCTGCTATTTTGTGTACTCACTGCACTAACCCAACTCATTAGCTATCATATCTCTCCCATATTGATAAATATTACCTCTGATCACCAACAACTACCACAACATAACTCACCTCAGACCTCCTACCTAATATTACCTTAGCTTTACTGTTTTGCTGTCTGTGACCTTTTCAATAGAACATGCATCAAATCAAAGTCTTTACCAACACAAATTACAATAAAACCTGGGATAAAACATAAATGGCCCTGCACTCTTCTACACACTAATTCCACCTAGAAACTCAACAGTATCATTCATCCTAACCCTGGCCCCACTAACCAGCAACACAGCAACCCAGCCAGCACAACTACAAATGCTTCTAAATCTGCTTTCTCATCTGCATCTGAATCCACACTCCTGCTTAGAAACATGAATGGTTAGAAGTATATGTAACCAGATCCAAGCCATGTATCCATATCGCTGCCCTGGTATACTAGTTACTACTGAAACATGGTTAAAGAAAGCTATCAGATAATGAAGTCACAAATCCTGGATTTAACAGACTTAAGCTTAATGGGAAAAACAAATGTGGTGGTGTGGCTATTATTTATAAAAACTGTTTAAACAAAGACCCACTCCTCATACAAACTTCAAAATTAAAAAATGCAGAACCCCTCATATCACTCCTCATAATCAACATTAGAAAGTCGTTATGTATCTCAGCTATTTATATTCTGAGTGGTGACAACATTTCAGCAGGAGAAGATATTCTGTACTAAATATCTTACCATATTCAACAAGAAATTATTATACCAGGTGACCTCAACATAGACTGGCAGCTGATCAACAATGGCACTCCATCAGAATAAATTAATTTATATGGCTTTACAAGGCTATTCACCTTCACCACTGGAATCAATAAAAAGTCAAACAGCAACTCAGATTTAGACTGGATCCTTATCAACCATCCAAACACATAAACCAAATAAACATGTGGATATTTGCCAGACACAATAAGCACTCCCTTCTCACTTATACAGTCAGAAACTAAAGTATTTGATCCAAACAATAATTTATAACTAAATACATAATACAACATTTAACAAAGTCACCTTTATCAATACTCTTAATCCACACCACCTGATGCTGCTGTCTCTAATTTTAATGAAACTTTTATAATTATTCCTAATAGTTTAGCCCCTACAGGAATACAAATTCTCAAATCAAGCTCTGCACTATGGCTAATTAAAGAAGCTAAAAACATCATGCTTCAAAGAGGCAAAGCCTGGAAAAACCTTCCAAAAAGCAGAACAGAAAATAAATTTCACTCATTTGGCATCTCAGAAATCTTGCTAAGAACTTCATTAAAATGTGTAAACAAACCTGTGATCCATCCATCCATCTTCAACTCCTTTTCCCATTTTGTACATGGGGTTGGGGTGTCACTACAGCAGTGACAATCATCTCAAGCCAAGGTTAACACTGCCAGGTGGCTAGCCCTGCTGATGTAGTTCATTCGTGCCACTCACTCGCACACACATTTTCACCTACAGCAAATTTAAGAGTGTCCAATTTACCTACTGCATGTCTTTGTAATGTGGGAGGAAATCAGAGCACCCAGAGGAAACCCATGTGACCACAGGGAGGACATGCAAACTCCGCACAGAAGGCACCCCAGCCGAGAATTCAACCGGAGAGTTACAGCTTGCAATTTTATGTAGTCTGAAGACCTGTGCAGTCATTATTAGGTCTCAGAGACTGTTTGAGAATGAAACTGCTTTCTTTTACCAAAAAAGTCCATCATGTAAGGACATGTCACAGTTCCAGCTTCAGTGACACTATTTTCTCAGAGTGTGCTGATGTTTTCAACAACAAGCTAGGGAAACTTCCAGTTCTGTACTCCATGAAAGTAGACCGAGAGATCAGTCCAGTTGTCAGACCAGCAAGAAGAGTTCCAATAGCTATGCAGGACAAATATACGGTCCAGTTAGACAAAATGGCGCAGCAAGATGTGATTTGTCCAGTCACAGAACGAAGTGGGTGTCTTCCATGGTAGATACTCATAAGAAAAATTCAGCTGAAATCAGAATATGCATTGACCCAAGAGACTTGAACAAGGCATTAAAAAGACCTCATCATCCTATGCATACAGTCGAGGAGAATGCAACCCTTATGCCAAAGGCCACTGTTTTTTATGTCTTAGATACAAAGAGTTCATTTTGACAAGTGATTCTTGATCGCAAATCTTCTCTACTGACTACATTCAGTACCCCATTTGGTAGATACAGATTCTTCAGGATGCCTTTTGGAATAAACTATGCCAGTGAAATCTTTCAGTGTGCAATACAGCAAATGTTTTCAGGCTACCTTTGTGCGATAATAGTTGATGATTTACTGGTTGGAGGTAATGGTGAAGCAGAGCATGACAGAAACCTCAGGAAAGTTTTGGACAGAGCAAGTGAAGTAAATTTAAAGCTCAGTCCTCTGAAGTGCAAATTCAGACTACCAGAAGTTACTTATGTAGGTAATTTATTTATCAGTAGATGCTTATGACCAGATCCTTCTAAAGAAGCAGTTATTGTTGCGATGCCAGCTCCAGACTATGTTCAAGCCCTATGGCATTTTCTAGGTATGGTTAACTATTTGGCCAAATTTATTCCTGACTTTAGTGTGTTATCAGTGTCTTTGAGAGAGCCGACATCCAAAATGTCGCATGATCATGCTTAGAACAACACCAGAGAGCATTTGATAACCTCAAACAGAAAATTGCTAACTCGCCTACATTAAGATATTATGACGTCCACAATCCAGTAGTTCTTTCCTGTGATGCTTCAAAGCTCGGTCTTGGTGCAGTTATTCTTCAAGAGGGCAGACCTGTTGCCTACGCATCGAGAACTGTTACCCAAACTGAGATGCAGTATGTTCAAATTGAGAAGGAACTTTTGGCAATTGTGTTTGCATGTTCAAAGTTCCATGATTATATTTATGACCACGCTATCCAGATAGAAACTGACCACCAGTCTCTAGCATACCTCTCAACCTCTTAGAGCAAAAAATCTGGACAAAGGCTAAAATGATCAGGGACAAATAGGGACAGATTTTAAATATTGCTCTTACAAACATAGAAAGTTAATAGAATAATAGGTTTTGCATTAGCGTTAATTTTTTGAAGGATGTGGAGTCTTAAACTCAAATGTTTGTCATTATTTAATTACTTCAGTCCATGGCTATTTACCAGAAAAGTACAGATTTTATAAGGAACACATCAAAAATATGAGACAAAAATCTGGACATTCTGTGAAAATCTGCACATTTGAGAGGTATGGTCTCTAGTTACTATTTTAATGAAGCCTATGCATTCAGCTCCAGGAAGACTACAAAGAATGATGCTCAAATTGCAAAAGTATAATTTCAAAATGGTCTATACAAAAGGTGAACTTCTTTTTCTGGATGATACTTTATCCAGATCACCCAGAAATACCACAGAACAGCTTGATGCAGAGAATTTTGACTTTGATATCATGAAAGTGCGTAATTTTTCTATCCATGAGACTTAATAAGCTGAGAGAACATACAAAGACTGATCCAATTTTGCAAAAGCTCAACCACTTCATCAATGAAGGATGGCTGTAAAAGCAATCCTGTCTACTGCCAGAAGTGCAACCCTACTTTCCATACAGAGATGAGATGCTGATGGAAGATGGTATCATTTTCAAAGGTCCAAAAGTTGCTGTTCCTACTTCCTTACAGCATGAATACATTCAGATTTTACATCATGACCACCCAGGTTCTGATTCTACCAAAAGAAGGGTGAGAGGACTAGTAGTTTGTTCTTCTCTATTAAAGACATTGATAAAGTACTTTCATCTTGTTTAGTGTGCAACAGTACTAAGCTGCATTTGCAAAAAGAGACACTTCAGCTAAGCCAAATTTCTGAACTGCCTTGGTCAACAGTAGCCACTGACATATTTGAGTAGAACAATCAGCATTACTTCATGCTGGTAGACTCCAATTCAAACTGGTTTAGAATCATTTTGCTACCTAACTTACCATCCAGTGCTGTTATTACTAATTTTTCAACAAAGACTGTACAGAGAATAAAGCACCTCTAACATAAACAACAGTGATAAATATCCAAAGAAAGAGATAACAAACACAACTCGCAGATACATTTTCTTAAGTGCACAAAAAACAAAAGTGAAGGGTTTCATGTCTAAATAAGACACTTCTTCAGACTTGTAATAACTGAATGAAACTACTCATATTATATATAAATTCAATTCAATCAATCAATAATGTCTAACCAATCAGCTTAAATGTGTTAAACATAATTAGCATATTCAATTAAAGCATTTTAGTTAAAGCATCTAAAAATCTCCTTTTCACACTAAACTTTATAAAACAGTACTAAAATATTACAAGTCACTCTAATATATAGAACAGCATATAGCAATCAAATAAAGCAACCATCCAAACATTCTGACAAGTTGGCTTAAATGATGTTACTTTAAAGCCATTTTTGGTGGATAGATCCCTCAAACATTAGTTCAATTCATCATATTTTACTTGTATATTTATCTTAAAGTTCACATATTTTATATTTTTTTGTTTTCTGTTTATAGTCAGAATCAGTTATACATATTTGTGATTTTATTACTGAGTTGTGTCCTGGTTTATACAGGATGTATCATCATGTTTTTTATGATTGTCAGAATGTTTGGCTTGTTGTTTTATTTGATTTCTATATGCTGTTCTATATATTAGAGTGAGTTGTAATATTTTAGTGCTGTTTTATAAAGTTTAGTATGCAAAGGAGATTTTTTGATACTTTTACTAAAATGCTTTAACTGAATATTTTACTTAAGTTTAACACATTTAAGCTGATTAGTTAGACATTATTGATTGAACTGAATTTGTATATAATATGAGTAGTTTGATTCAGTTGTTACGAGTCTGAAGAAGAGTCTTATTTAGACTAGAAAGTGCTCACTTTTGTTTTTTGTGCACTTAAAACGTATCTGTGAGTCGTGTTTGTCACTTCTTTCTTTGGATATTTATCGCTGTTATTACTAAGATGAAACATCATTTCTCAGTCCATGGTAGTCCACACACAGTTATTTCTGACAATGGTTCTCAGTTTACCAGTCAATTCTTTCAGATATTTGAAAAAAAGAGTGACACTTTATGGCCTTGCCGAACATGCAGTACAGAGTGCAAAGCAATTACCAGAAAGGTCAAAGCGTGACATTACTGATAACTTTTTGAATTTATTTAATCTCAGAAATATGCCCCGTGACAACCTACTTGGCTCGCGTGCTCAGATACTTCTATCTAGGCAAACCAGAACAACCTTGCCTATCATTTTTCATTTGTTGGTGCCTAATGCTAAAAACAACAGAGCAATCAAAGCCCAACTTTTCGAAAAGCATTCTTTTCAGAAGTCCAGCTATGATAAAACAAGCAGATTTCTTCATCCGTTAAAAGAAGGAGACAGTGAGGATGCAAATGGCAAAAGGCTTTAATCGAATTGGTGAAGTGAGCGGTATCTGTACCGAGCCAAGATCCTACTTAGTGGAATCTGAGGGTATAGAGTACAGGGGAACCCGCAGACATCTTCTTCCTGTATCAGAAATGATATAGCAGCATCGTACCTGTGATACAGACTCTAGATCTCAGAGTAATCCTGACAATGTTCATACCGAAAAACATGTCTCAGTATCCATTCTCATTCCTGATGATGTCCCAGCTATCCCCAAAGTTGAATATTCCTTGAAGACAGTTCCCATTGCTCGATCCAATTCTGACTTTTATGTTACATGATCAGGTCGTATTTCCAGACTTGGTGTAAAATATACAGCAACCTGGACATGATTGTTTTATATGTGTCTAATTTTATATGATTGCATGTCAAACAATTAGTTCTCTATAACTGCATGTCAGAAGATAATTTCTGTAAATTGCATGTCATTGAATACTGTCATTTCGTATATGGACTATTTCTCAAAGAGGAAGGATGTAGATCAGAGCGTGTGTATGTACCTTTAAGAAGCATTTCTAGATGTAAGCATGCGCATATAAATAGTGAGAATGTGCAGGCAGCAGTGCCATTTTGAGAGAACAGCCAGAGTGTTAACATGTATGAGTGTGGTAGTCAGCCTGTTTATAAGTTCATTTAAGTTTAAGTTACAAAGCCTCATACCTGGTGTGTTTGTGTGTAATAAAGCTGCTTGAACTGAACCCACAAATGTTCATCTGTTTTATCCTGACCAGATGAGTGACAGTTTCCTTCCCAACCTTAATTTCCATATTATGTTTCAATTTCTTGCGGGCCTTCCCACTTTATCCATCTCCTTGAAATACTTCCCACCACTCATTTATAACCAGGTTGCACATCAGTAAGTACCCTAGTATTCTTACGCCTACTATAGTTGACTCATCAGCTATACAACACCTTTCTTCTAGCTTTACTTTTTCCACACTTCTATACTGTAAACCGCCCTACCTATGTCTTATACTTAATATCGAATGTGTGCTTATCACAGATATTACACATGGGCTGTTTGCATACTAAATGTTTTATACTTGGAATTTAATGCCATGCAAAATGTTACTACAGAAGAAATACCTGTTTTACTTTTTATAGCATCACTACAGAACAATTATTTGTTTGTATGTCCTCTCTCTCTCTCTCTCTATATATATATATATATATATATATATATTTACTTAGCATGTAAGTCAGTAATCTAGACGGGTTCACTTTATAATTTTGAAATACTGAAATTCTGAATTTCAGTATTTTGAACTCATAAAGTCGAAGAATCAAAATTGCAAAAGTGCATAATCGTGAATTTTAATATCTCGAATTTGTGATTATGGCTTACGGTATGTAGCGTGCGGTGTTGGGAGAGTATCGTGGTTCATGTCGTGTATGGATGTAGGTGCAATTGAAGGTAGGTGAGTGTTTTGTATGGGTTTTGTGTGGGAGTGTGAGTGTGTCTGAATGTGTGTAAGTGTTGGGTGTGTTGATGTTTGTATATGTGTGATGTTTGTGTGTGGGCGATAGACTGTGAAATGTGTGGGTGTGAGTTTCCTTTTTGCGTCTGTCTGTGCAATCTCGGAGTTAGTATAAATAAGTAGGGGGGTGTGGGGGTGCAGTGTGGCTTGCCCCCCTGCTTACATGTAGTGTAGGTTTGTTTGTTTGTATTTTTGTGTTTGTGTGTGTTTTGTTTGTTATAGTGTGATTTGGACGATGTATGTGTTGTGTGGTGTATGGTATGTATGTGTTCGTGATTGTGTGTTTTGCGATTGTGTGCTTTCGGGATTTTGGACGTTCAACTTTATGATTTTGAAATACTGAAATTCGGGATTTCAGTATTTTGAAATTATAAAGTGAATCCATCTAGACATATCAAATCCTCAGGGTTCACTATCCTGAATGTTACTTTTACTTGCCTTTTGCACTGATGTATTCCTTTTTTGGCTAAAGAAAATGGAAATGTGTGTTCAGAATGCACTTATCTTTATATATTTATTTATTTTATATATTATATGGTTGCATCCATGAAATCCATTCATAACACTTTCATAAGTCTTCTGCAGTGAGAATGTTACAATTTGCTGCTTGCAGTGATGCCAGTAACATTCAGCAGCCTGAAGGCTAGATAAGTGTAAACAAAGTAATTATTTGATAGATTTATTTTATGTAAATCTGCCTTTATATATTTGCACTATTCATTACACTTTCCTAAGCCTTCTGTCTCACGGTGGTTGCTGTTCATTACTTGCATTTATGTCGATAACATTCAGGAACATGAGGGCTAGGAAAGTGTTAGAAAAGCGTTTATTCTGTATATTTGTTATGTATATGTGTGGATCATCTATATGTTTCTGCACCTGCTATATATCGTTTTCATATTTTAAAGCTGCTGTGCGGTATTTTCCAGACTTATGTACATTGACGCCTGGTGATCAATGCTGTCAAGTCCCCTGTGGACTCTCAGTCATCTAAGGAACACTCAAACCTGCATGAACAGCAGTGGGGCTTTCTATACTACAATATAATCTTTTTTTATCTCTCTGTCTGTGCTTCACAGAGACTTAATATGATCCCGTTCGGCTGGGGCTTGTTGCCAGCCTCTCCTAATACAGTAATATCCAGTTGGAGTTGTTCTCCAACAGGACATCATATTTACCTTCCTCTCATTCTTAACATGCATTTAAGTATATGCACACTCAAGCAGAAGACCTAATTAAGTAACTAAGATGTAAATTTAGCATATGTACAATATATTTAAATGAACAGACCTAAAGATCATGCAATACACATACAGTTCTGATCTTTACTAGCCATGTCAGACCTCTAAAAACAGTGACCCGAAACAGTAATCTTGAATCAAATCAGTTGGTGCACCTTCTGCTAATATGGTATGTTTTTATAGCATTTATCTTTTTCATTAGATGTATCCTGTCTGCATATACAAATCAAATAAAAATAATAAAAAAGTGTGTTTCTGTGTGTGAGCTCCATGGGCTTGCTGAGACATAAGGTATAGGCTCTCTTTCTAGAGACAAGGTGAATTCAATGAGTATACGGATAGCACAGTGCTACAGCAGTTTATATTGTTGCCTCACAGCAAGAGGTTCTCCAGTTTGATTCTTGGATGGGGTGCCTTCTGTGTAGAGTCTGTGTGTTCTCCCTGCATTCGTATGGGTTTCTTCCCACATTACAAAGACATGCAGCTAGAGCATTTCTCCCTGGGCCTCTGCTGAAAATTGGCTCATTCCAAGTTGGAATTTCCCAGTAATCATATGTTAAATAAATAAATATCCTGTAAGTTACAGAACATCAAGAAGCAATAATAGATTACAGACTTCATTTTGTATTGTTTTTGAAAGATTTTTAAGACAGCCATATTCACCGACCTCACATATACTTTGACAGTCTATGGTTGTAATCCATCCCCATTTTCAAAGGCCTCTATTCCAGGTGACTGACTTCCTGAGTTAAAAAGTCATCCAGGCATAATGCAGGTTTGTGCAAGTCCTTTTTCATAAATTTTGCACATACACATCTGAATTCCCTGATCCAGCCAGGAAATTAATACTGATGCTAACCCACTTTCAAGTGTGCAGTGTGTTAGGTACGGTTCTTACCAAATCACCAACCTGTCAGACCTCCCACAGAACATGATAGTAATGTCTATCAAATGTTGATATATATGGCTGTAGTTTTTTTAAGAATTATGTTTGAATGCCTGTATTTTCACCTGCACATCTACAGACTTGAGGAAATATTTATATTATCTTCAGCTTATGAGTTCCCCAGGTATTTGTTGGTGCTTTCTGTCATGTGGGTCAATATTCCAGGTACAGTTATTCTTTCCACTATATTTTTGGCTCCTGATGATTCCATTTTCAGAATTTGTTCCAAATTGCATGGTACTTAAAGAACCATTCCTTTCACTGATTATGATGAATTCAGTTTATGCAGAGTTTGTTTTGGGCGAATGTCATGCTGTGCATCGTTAGTGATATTTCTCTAGTTGTTTACTTGCAGGTTTATGCCAGTTGTCTGGCATGTTGGTATTGTTTACCATTTTGGTCACTAATTAAAAAAAAAAATGAACAGACCCATGTATCATATACTGAAGTCAATGTCATTATACATTTTTGTCCTGAAAGTGATTCTACCCACCAATCACAAAATCACATTCCAATACATAATTAATTGTACAATGACACTGTAATAACTCAACAGGGATTATGCTAATACAGAGATTCTAAAATCATATTTCTCAGATCACAGTTATCAAACTTGTAGGACTATATTCTCGACATAGTACAAATTTGAATATTATGCTACTGTAAACTTCAGTTCCACTGCAGTAAGTGATTTTTGAACTATGACTATGTCATCCTTTAGGGCAAATTTCTGCAATGGCAGTCCCATCTTTCTTGCCATAAGTCACAAAGATAAACCTTAACTTTGACATTTGTTCCCAGCGCCTCAGTCTTATCACATACAGTGATAAATATCTTATCAGATCTGGGGGAATGGTAATGAGATTTGGAAAGATGGGGCCTATGTCGGCCTAGCTGCATTTATGCCTGGAGTGCAGTGCTTGTTAAATGTTTTTTTCAGACCTTTGGTTGAGAATGTTTCTGCGTTATGATAACTGCTTTTCAATATTCAATGTGTACAACAATCAAACTGTACATCTTGTTTTAGGCTTTCAAAGACTTTGTTTCATAACGGTGTTGGATCATATATTCTTACACCCAGCCATATAGCTAGGCCCTTCTTAAAGGCATGTAGACTATCCATCTTTTCTCATTTGAAGAGAAGGGCAGTTCACAAAGGACACTACCTACTGGGGAAATATCTTCTATTTATGGCAGTTTTAGATACAGGAACTTCAGCAAAGCTATATTTGTTCTAGTCTCCACAGAGTGATTTTTAATTTCGGTATCCACAACTACCGCCAGTCTGTCTTTTTCAGTTACTTGTAAATTAATACAAGATCACCTCTCATCAATCTATAGTGTATGATAAAGAGGGATACATTTCTCCAACCCATTCTTGTAGCTCATTTTCCTGTAATCTGCCTTCTAATGAAACCTTTATTTTTGTTTATAACCTCTTTTTCTTTCTCTACACAGCTGCAGGTGCAAACGTATGCACAGTACTCAGTATCTGCTATTATCACTGTCTTATACAATGACAGTAAAATGCTTTCATTACTACTACTTGTGGTGTGTAAATTATCCAGTAATGCAATAACGTGTTGTGATGCCCCCATCATCAAATGAAAGTAGTTTATCATATTTCCCATATCTCATATGGTACTAACTTTATCAAGGATAACATTATTGAAAGCATCCAGATAGCATGATTTTTATTCCCAAAATGAACGAAATTAATTTTTTTAGCATTGAACTCCATACTTTTAGCCCTTAACTAAGCATCCATTATGTCCATAAATTCCTTCATCTTATCTTGTTCAGTTAAATTAGTAATTATAGACCCAAACGTTGTGTCATCTGCAAACTTGCTGAATCAAATGTTACTCAAAGATAGAAAATGTAGTGATAATGGAGAACATGGGACTGAGCGTAAAGCGTGTATATGAATACGAACACAAGTTACACTCAGTCCAGTGTTCTCCATTATCGTTTAGACCTTTAATGTTTTCTGTGATGTAAAAAATGCTATGGCATTCTGGATGTTTTAGTAGAATGGTACATGTATGGATTAAGTGTGAATTGGAGTGCCTTTACATAGAATACGTTTTGCTGATAGTGTTAATGAGTAAAGTGGGTGAATGACTACGACATCCACAAACTAAACTAATGCAATAGGGCATTTATACTACCTTTTGATCGCAGAGGGATCTGATACTCTGACCAGCCTTCACACAGTGAGCCAGGGGGTCTATATTAGAACATTGAAGTTTTAATTCTAATATCGAACCCAAAACAGCGAACGCTGAAAATACTGAAGCTGAGAGCACTGAATTTTTTCCTAGGGAAAGAATTTGGTTGGCTGTTTCTGTGGCTTCGCTATTTTCAGCACTGTGGTGGAAAGTTAAGTGTGCGATTGTGTGGATATTAGGATTAGGGTGTGGGTTAGGTGAGTTAGGGTTAGGGCGCGGGTGAGATGAGTGTGCGATAGTGACAGACTTAAGGGTTAGGGCGGGGTAGGTGAGTTAGGGTTAGGGCGTGGGTCAGGTGATTGTGTGATAGTGACAGACCTTAGGGTTAGGGTTTGGGTTAAGGTAAGTGGATAGATAGTAGTGTATGTACAGTTTAGTGTAGGGTTAGATGTAGGATTTTAAGTGCATGTGTGTGGATTGCTGTTTTTTTTTGGTGTACTTGTGTTGTGTGTGTGTGTTTCTTGGAACAGCTAATTTTTTCCCAGGGAAGAAATTCGCTGTTCTGAGCTTTTGATGATATCATATTTCGAGATTCCAAGTTCGAGCTTATGGTGTTCGATGTTTTGGAATTTCGATAATATGATATAGACCCGAGCCAGGATCACAGTAGACAGAAATCAATCTTAAGCTACCTGCAGTTCTGAAGTTTCATGTAGTAAAGTTTATTAAACAATGAAACATTCACTGAGACTGGTGACCATGGAGAAGACTGGGCTGAAATAGTGTCTTTGCAATAGTGATTTTAAATGTTATGACAGCAATGCACATGTGCACAAGTATGCTTCTGCCTTAACACTTCAGCCGTGGTGCAAATACAGTGTCTCAGTCCAGTGTTCTCCATTATCACCAAAAATGTAAGATTGTTTGTGTCTTTTCGGTTTTTCCCGGTTAGAGGTCGCCATAGCGGAACTCCGGTCTGCTAATGATTGGCAGTTGATTTTTACGTGCCGAGTTGCCAGCCCTGATGCACAACCTTCAACGAAGGTATGCCCATTCACGCATGTCTCCACGTAGAAGACGCTCTAGCAAAGAATCGAACCGGACAGTGTCTTGCAGTGAGGTGACAATGCTACCGCAGGTGATAAATAAGACAGGACCAAGTTCTAATCACTGAGGCACCCCATCTGAATATTTTAGTTACTGATAAGGCATCTCTGATTTTTACTAAGTATTTTCTAACTTGTAGCTGATTACCAACTCATCTCCCAGTATAACCATTAAATTTGATTTTATTTATAATGCTCAGTGTGTCAACATTGAGCACCATGTTGAAAGCTTTTGTCAAGTCCAAATATATCCCATCAGCAGTCAGAGCTAAATCCAAGGCTTCCCAGACTAGCTGATTAGATTAGATTAGATAAGGATGAATGTTCTTCAGTAAAGCCACACTAATAGATATCAAAGCTAGATTTTAAAGTTTTATCTGTAACACTGTTAACGTGTCATTTAATCTTCGTGGCTGAATTCTCAGGATGGCTGAACTTTCTCCCCTGTTGTGTCCTGTCATGTTCTGCCAGGTTTGGCTGTTTCACTGGAGTGTCTGGTACATTTCTCATAGTACTGCTCACTGATTCCTGTGTGCATCAACGGCCATAGTGGCATGTTGCATGTTTTCCATTTCATCTAATGGCAGTTCATCTTCTTAAGGGTACAATTCTGACTTACATCTGTTAAACTGGAGTCATTATACTGCTGTCAGGAGAAGAACAGAAATTCCATGTGCCTGTGCCATCTGGCAGCTCTTGCCTAATTTATTGTCTAGAGGGGACATTTTGTTTAACAGTTCAGCTGCAGCTCCATTTTATAAAGTTCATTATTCCTGGTATTTGTGTGCTTACCCTGAATTTGGATGGCTTTCTATTTTCTCATTCCAGTTCCATATCATTCAGTGTGATGCTGCCTCTCTGCCGAGCCCTCAGCTTTCTTTGCCTTCTTATTGGTTGATTGTTTTTGTTATAGTCTACGGCATGAGCTGATGTTCAAGACATTTTCCCTCACCATTGTTGGCGTGTCTGACAATTTATTCGCTGAGCTTTGTACTGACTCATCTGTGTTTTAATTGCCTATGTTATCATCCCTTAATACTAATCCCAAATGGCTAGATGGCCTACCTGATTTTTTTAGGGTGGCAGTCCTACCTCTGTAGCTAGGTTATGGCAGTGGCATACACTGTGTTTGATATGAATTACCTGTCCGTCCAGCTTTGCCATACTATTTGGTCTCTGTTTTGATCTAGAAGATACTGGGGTATCGACCTGCCAAGATTAGGTGTCTTTTTTTCTCCCAGGACTCTTCATTTACACTTTGAGCCTAAAGTAAAGTTCAGCTTCCAAATTCTGATCCTTAGTGTGTTTCTACAATTGATGTGTCACCATTTTTTATTAATTATTATATTACTTGTCTGTAAATATTTATGAGTACTACTGCATTCATCTGGCCATTATATGTTTATTTCCAAGTGGCTGTTAGTGATTCATCTATGTTTAGCTAAATTAGGAATCTCTTTTTAGTGCTTCACTTATTCAGTTTTTCACAGTCTTGACAGTTTTTTAACCTGTCTTAGATTTTGTGCTTTCCTGCGATATCTAGCAGATACCATATATCCATCTCTTCAAGTGCTCATAAACTGGGTGACCATCAAGATGTTTTGGTTTCCCTGCACTATCCTGCTGTGAACAGTACATTAGATTATATCCAACATGTGCAGTTGATGTATCCAACATTTGGCAGAAGTAGACAGCCCAGCACTGGTCCCAGAACTGTACAGCCATAACAAGAAGGGCATTATCTCATGTTTGCTGCCTGCTGTTGGCTTCAGATTTATAAGAGAAACCTGTCTAGATGATAATTTTAGTCCACATTTGTTGATGGCTGTGCCTCACCTAGTGATTCCATTATCCAGAACTCTAAACAAGAAGCTATTAGCAAAGAGTTCTTGTTTGTTTGAAATCGTAGGTCCTGATAGAGCAGATATCGGGCAGTAATTAGTAGGATTCTTTGCATTTACCTTCCTTCTTGTTATTTCAGAACATTCTCCCAGCAAGAATTAATTGATTCTTTTTTCTTCAGATCAATGTTGGGTCACCCTTGTTGACTGGTTTGGGATGATTTCAGCACATTGGACAATGATAACTCAGTTTCACTTACTCAGGAGTTCCATTAACGTGACGTAGGTTAGTTAAGACATTTGTCTCTTTGATCCATCATCTTGAATATAACTTGGACTTGATATTCTTAGTGGTGTGGAGCCTCTGACTTCATAGTGGTACAATTCTCATGGTCTCATGGTCCGACAACCACCTGGTCTAGCTTTCTTCAGATCTCCACCCATTAGCACCCCTGAGAGTGAGTTCATGGAGCATGCCAGCTTGAGAAACATTACTCCTGACGGTTTGTCCTTTGCTGTCCACTGGCTCTAGACAGAGAACAAAGTTCATAATCCTGAGTGGTTAGCAATCAGTTATAAGAGGTTCTTGTCTGCAGTCTGGCTCTGTATGCCCCACTGCATGTATAACCAGTTACTCTGAGAAACCATAAGCCGTTGTTCAGTCATGAGCTGCCCTCCTTCAGGATATCTAATAAAAGTTGAAATGCCAATGAATGCTGCTGCCCCTGCTCATAAACCCAACCCCGCAAAGTGCCTTCTGAAAAATCCTTTTCTTAACAGCACCAGTAGACAAGTGCATGCATGTGTGCATACACACACACACACACACACACACACACACACACACACACACACACAATCCCACTCCTAATGTCGTATCTTTTAGTATATATAAAAGTTTTGTCATTAAAATGCACACACACACACACACACACACACACACACACACACACACACACACACACACACACACACACACACATTTTCTTGTAACTAAAAACTGTTTCCCATCTATATGTGCACATTCAACAGTCTTGATTTAATTAAACACAGTATTTGGCAGAATACATTCTTGGCAAAAAGAAAGACCAGGTCACTCTGTCAACAAAATAAATTTCCAGTAAAGTAAACTGCTACCACACTCATACAAACACAAAAATTTTATATATATATATATATATATATATATATATATATATATATATATATATATAAATATATATATATATATATATATATATATATATATATATACATATATACACATATACATATTTGTTTGTTTATACAGTGTATATATATATATATATATATATATATGTGTGTGTGTGTGTGTGTATGTATGTATCTATATGAATATGGGTGTATGATATGCATCTGAATGATCAGAAAGTTAACATCTGTGGGGTCGACACCATTTGGTCGACTGAAACAGATGGTTGGCAGGTGTGTGAGGTTGATAATCCCTGGGTAAGGTAATATTCCCTTTCTCGTGGATTGTGCAATCTCACAATCTCAGAGCTAGTATATATATATATATATATATATATATATATATATATATATATATATAATTAGCAGGAGGTGTGAGGGCTGCCCATACGGAAGGTGCAAGGAGGAGGATTGCCTCCCCTGCAAAAACATTTTCTTTTGGTTTAGCCCACACCAGGGTAATCCCTGGAGCATGCAAAGAATGTGCCTGTGTTATGTAGGTACTAAACATGCAATCAGTCGTGAGTGCTTGGGCACCCAGGTTGATAGCAAACTGACTTTTGACTACCATATTCCCTCCATTGTACAGAAAGCTTTCTACATGGCCCACCTCATTAGTAAGGCTATCTCATCCAGGGACAAGGTAGTCACAACATCCCTGTATTCTTTTTTTACAGCATGACTGTAGTTTGGATTTAAGACCCACCTGCATATAGGTGAAAAGAGGAGCACCATAAAGGAGAGAGGGGAGCAGGAAGGAGAAGGCAAAGGCTAGTTTGGAGGAGTAGTTGAGGAATGTTTTGTGTTGGCATTGCATGCCCAGTTTATGGTGTGCTTTTTTAAGCTATGTCTTGGAGAAAGTAACTCAATGGTTCTGTTGAGCTTTTTTTAAAGTTGTTTCATATTTCAGCTTTCTTTTAAGAAGTTAACTTGAGTGTTTCAGCCATTACACACAGAGCTATATGAGGAGGAACAGTTGATCTGTGATATATAGCAATAAGTAGCCTTTTTTGCTTGTTTGTAGTAATTATTGCTTATTCTAGATATTTATAGCAATTTTCTTGTATACTGCATACTTGTACTGTATTTCATAGCTATTGGCTAACTTTTGATAAACATTTCTGTAGTGTTCTCTCACCCTCCCTCCCTATTGGCATCTTGTCTTTAAACCTGCTGGCCTTGCAATTACCCACCCCTACTCTAAATTTGATCTTGAACACTCCTTCCAGTCTAGTGTCATTAGCTCATTCTACGTAATAGAGAGAGAACATCTGAGAAGGCCAACCCACTTCATTTCTTTCATTCTGTTACTCCTTTCTCCCTTTCTTAAAAAAAAAAATTGTCTGAATATCCTTGTGTTCTGACTGTACTTCTCAAACATTTTGGAAATATAGAGTATATTTTATTAAAACTGTATTTTCCTTAATATTGCTACAACTCAAGTTCTCTAGGTTGCACTGCATCTGAATTGTTTTAGTGTGTTTTAGCTGCTTTTCTGTATATAGAGACTTTTCTGTATATGTAGACTAGCTACTTATTCCACTGTATTACTGTCTCTTAAATCGTTTTTCCGTTGTGCACTTGCCTCACTTCATTTAAAAAGTTTTAAATTGCTAATTTTGTAGAGTTCTAATTGTATTTACTGTTTAGGGCTACACAATCAAGTGCGTTAGCTGCAGTGGTGGTGCTGCGGTAGCGTTGTCGCCTCACAATAAGACGTTGTCCTGTTCGATTCTCAGCTAGAGCGTCTTCTGTGTGGAGACATGCATGAATGGGTGTACCTTCGTTGAAGGTTTGCGTCAGGGCTAGCAACTCGGCACGTAAAAATCTACTGCCAATCATTAGCGTACCGGAGTTCCGCTGTGGCAATCCCTAACCGGGAAAAGCCGAAAGACACAACAACTCAAGTGCGTTAGCCTTTTCTGTGTTTATTTAGTGTATTATTGCATTGTTTAGCCTGTTTTAACCAAAAAAATACTATCTTTTTTGCTTGTTTCCCACCTTTCCTAACTAATATAGTCCAGATCCCAGGCTTTGCTGGTTTCAGGACTTTATTTTCTGTGTTCAGACCTATCCAGACCTTGCTCTGGTAGAGGGAAGTCCTACTGCTTACTAGTGGGAGTGGTGAGCATTGTACTGCCTGTCTGACACTAGAGGAGTGGTTTCCAGCTCTGAAATTGTAATTTTAGCCATTTTGGGCTGATTTCTATCCCTTTCAACTTTCTGGCTTAAAAATGCGAGTGTTTGTGCATTTTTCACATCGTGCAGCACCGGGGGCTACGGTTAAACTATTCCAGGTGCCAGAAACTCTGCACTTCAAATTTTCCCTTAGAACTAGCTGGTTTCTCAGTAGTAGCACTAAAATCTGAACCCCTGTGACTAGCACTTGCTCTAGAACCTGCTGGAAAGCAGTAGGAAGCCTTAAACTGATACAAGCATTCAACTCTCTTTGTTAATAAGGAGAAATAAATCATAGGCACTAAACAGCCTATAATTGCAAAGTACCTTGCAAAGGTAAGGGAAAACAGCTCTTGTACTTTACAAAAAAGCACCTAAACAGGCATGTCCAAGGGTCAGCTTCCAGTGATTTCTCCTGTCCACCTGGTGAATCTGGACATACTGGGGCAATGCAGCAACTGCCTCATGTACACAGACAACCCTCTCCTCCTACCACTCAACACTACAACCTGCAATAGATGCACTTACAAAGTCAAACTGGAAGCAAAGCTCTCTCCATCCAAGATTGTGCTAGACAGTCAAGAGGAGAAGATTAACACCAGCACTACACCTCAAGAAACACATAGCCTTCAAAACCCACACCATCAACACCCACACATAGCAACACTAAACCCACATATGCAGAGGCCCTTAACATTAACCTGCCCAAGCAACAAGGACCTCCGAAGCTGAAATGCAAACAAACACTAGTCACAACCAAAGTGACACATAGCTCACAACACCAGTGTGCCAACCAACAACAGCCCCTAAGACAAGAGAACGTACCCAACACTTTAGTCATAGTTGACTCTATAGTCAGGCACACTGATGTCCCATGCACCAGGCTGAACAAGGAGAAAATTACAATCAGCTGCCTGTCGGGTGCCAGGATCTGCCACATAATGCATGCACTCAAGTCACTCCACAACAAGTACAAATATGACTCTGTCATTGTCCATGTTGGAGTGAATAACTTGAGACATACCTCCCTGGACTACATGAAAAGAGACATGGAAGAGCTCTCAGATCATGTGGCCCAGGCAGGTATGACCCTAGCCCTGAGTAGCATCTTGCCATCGCCCAGAATGATATCACAGTATAAGGACAAAATGATTGACTTCAACAATTGACTAAGCTTCTGGTGTCATTCAAAGGGGATCCAGTATCTGTCTGCCTGTGACAACATGATCGATAAACCACGAGGCTTTGCCAGAGATGGTCTGCACCTGTCACCCCTGGGATTCAGGTTACTGGCTAAAGCTCTTGCCACCCCTATAGTGCCTTTTTTAGGCAAGATTTAAAGGACAAAACCACCACCATAACAGATACAAGCATGCAAAATCTGAAGGTAATGCTACTCAATGCTAGAAGTCTAAACCTCAAAAACTACTCTCTCGAGGCACTCCTAAAAATGGAGAACATCGATATCTGTGCAGTAACTGAGACCTGGTTCAAGGCTCCAGAGAGCACCCCTGCAATACCAGGCTACAACTCTTACCACACTTTTCGGCCACCAAACCAAGACCGAAACACGAAAGGTGGAGGAGTGTCCATATTCACCAAAGATATTCACACCTCCAGGCCAGTTGCTCAACACAATGCATCTGAAATTCTCCAGGTGCAATTAACACTAGGTAAGACTGCAATCCAAACTGTAGCTTGCTACAGATCCACCGCCATGCTCCAAGATTCTCACTACACCTTTCTAAACATACTGTAAAATATTAAAATACAACCAAACACCCTAATACTGGGTGATTTCAACTACCCTGCCATTAACTGGGAAAACTACTCAGGTACCAACACCTTTTCCCAACGGTTCTTGGAATTCATAAATTCCAACGCCCTGGATCAACTAATCCATTGTTCCTCCAGGGGCTCCAATATCCTAGACCTGGTCATTACCAACATGGGAGATAGATGCTCCACACCAGTGGTCACCGCCTCATTGGTCAGGTCTGACCATAAGCAAATCACCCTTGACATCCACCCCCCAGTAAGGAAACCTCCATAAAAAAACTTCTCCAAAGCCAACTTCATGCTACTCAAGTCTGAAGTGACAAACTTCATGACACCCATGGAGACAGGAGCTGCAATTCTGACTGCTGAATCCTACACTAAGGCACTGTATGAGCACATCCACTTGTGCATGAATCATGCCATCCCAAATAGAACCAAGATGCTCTCCTCCAAAAAAGGAAGCCAATCTGGTGGTCCCCTGCCATAAACAAACTGTACAACAGAAGAAAAAAACTGTTGCAGAAAATACAAAAATCCCAGGATGCAAAAAACTCCCTTACCAGCCTCAGTAAGAAGCTGAGATCCCTCATAAAATCCTCCAAAGCTAGTTACAAAAATAAAATTGCCAAAGATTCCAAAGACAATCACAAGGCATTCTATAGTTATGTCAAGAATCTAAATGGCAATACTTAGATATGCTCTGAGCTACAACAAATATACTGATCCCAAGGATATTGCCAATATCCTGGCAGATCGATTAATGCCAACTTCACCCCCTCTCACCCCCTAAAGGGCCCATCTCAATACCAAAAGATTGCCAAATTCCGGCAATCACGGCCACACAGGTAGAAACCGCACTCTCCAAAGCTAAGAATACAGCATCCATGGGACCAGATTGCATCCTGGGCTGTGTACTACATATACTACAAAATTAACTGGCACCTCACCTAAGTGTCATGTTTAATCATAGCCTCACCTCAGGCTTTGTTGCCCACTGAGTGGTGCACAGCTACAGTTATCCCACTCCACAAGGGGGGATCCATCTTGGATCCTGAGAAATACCATCCCATCAGTCTGATGAGCCTGAAAGGGCATGGAATGCATTATCATGGAACTTATAAATAAATACATTGGCAACCTTCAAACACTGGACCCCACCCAGTTTGGATTTGTGAAGGGCTGATCTTGTCTCCTGAACCTGATTGACTTCTTTGAATTAGTCTCCAGAGCTGTGGACAAGGGTAAGGCAGCCCACACAGCCTATCTGGACCTTGCCAAGGCCTTTGACACCATCCCCCACTCTGGAATCATAGAAAAACTTACTAAGCTGGGCATAAATCCCTACATCACTCGATGGGTTACCAACTGGCTTACTGACAGAACCCAGACTGTAAAAGTAGCTGACTCCAAATCCAGCTCCAGACAAGTGACAAGTGGAGTACCTCAGGGTTCAGTCCTGGGACCACTCTTGTTTGGCATCTACTTCTCTGAAGTACAGGCCAACACTAAGGGACTCTGGCTAACAAAGTTCGCAGATGATTGCAAACTGGGAACCATTATTGAATCCCCAAATGATGTGGATATTCTACAAAAGGGCCTTACAGAAACAGATACTTGGTGCCAGAGCCATGGGCTTAAGCTTAATGCCAAGCAATGTATAGTTATCCCCTTTGGGAAAAAACATGTACCCATGAATTACCACATAGGTGGCAGTACACTAAACACTGAAAGTGTGATGAGATACTTAGAGACACAGGTGGACAGTGGTCTCATCTTCGATAACCACATCGCCACAACAGTTAGGAAATCCTTCTCTGTGGAACACCTCATCACTAAGAGCTTTTCATCCAGAAAAAAGGAGGTCATTGTCCCACTGTACTCATCCCTCATTAGACCCATTATAGAGTACAATGCCCTGTTTGGTATGTACTTCACAAAACATCTGCAACAGCTGGAAAGGCCGCAGAAATACCTCACTAAAAGAATCACAGGCCTAAAGCAGATGCTCTATGCTGACCGTCTAAAAAAACTCCAGCTATACTCTGTGGCATATCGTCTACTTAGAGGTGATCTCTGCTTAACATACAAGGCCATGTCAAACCCTGAGCTGTTGGACATGCTTCACTTAAAGAAATCCCAATCCCTCAGAGCCACACGCTCCAGGGATCTAAACCTTATCATCACAATGAACAAAACATGCTGGAGGGATAGGTTTCTGACCCAGAGACTCCCCATACTCTGGAATAGACTGTCCATACATGTCAAGCAGAGTGCCTCCTTGGCCCTCTTCAAAAGGGACCTTGATGATTGGATGGGAGATAGGAAATTCACCCCGGGGATCACGTCAGTCACCCTGCTAGACAGAGGTCCAGGGAAGTAAATATTGTAGGAAGAAATATCCAGGAATTGTTATGGCTAGGCTTGTATAGGCCCTAGGGCCGATAGCCTAGTAGCAACCTATGAACCTATATGCATGTTGAAAGTTAGATGCTCATCAATGGTGACACCTAGAAGTTTAGTATGTGTGACAACTTCAATAGAAGTGTTAACTTGGGAGAGAACAGAAAATGTGTCTTTGTCTATGGTGATGGTCTCCTTAGGGGTGAATAAGATTACCTTAGTTTTTTGGGGATTTAATGCTAGATGGTTGTTAGCCATCCATATTTCAGTTGAGCTGAGAGCTACCTGGATAAGTTTCTGAAGTTCATGTGGGGAGTTGGCAGTGTAGATGACAGTGGAGTCATCTGCGTACTGGATGATTGACCCTTGAGTGAAGCTAGAATGGAAGTCATTGATGAAAATGCTGAATAGTACTCGTCCTAAGATGGACCTTTGGCGGACACCTGTAGAGGCATTAAGGAAAGGGGAGAAGGAGTTTTGCCATTTTGTAGCTTGTTGCCTGCCAGTGAGGTAGTTGGAAAACCATTGTAAGGTAGAGGGAGAGATACATGTGTTGCTAGTTTTCTGAGAAGAGGAGGGTGAGAGGTAGTATCGAAGGCTTTGGAAAGGTCAAGAAATAGGGAGGAGACAAGTTTTCTGGCATCACGTGCCCAATTGATAGAGTCATAGAAGGATATGAGAGCTGTAGTGGTGCTATGTCCTGGTCTTAAACCATGCTGGGTTGGTGACAGTATGTTATTGTTGAGTAAATAGTTAAGGAATTGGCTGTGGATACATTTTTCAAGGATTTTTAAGATAGGAGAGAGAATGGTAATGGGTCGAAAGTTGGAGATATCTATTTTGTTTCCACCTTTATAAAGTGGGAGGATGTAGGCTTTTTTCCAAATGGAAGGAACATAAGACTCTTGAATGGACCTATTAAGAAGTATGCTAACAGGGTAGTTAATGGAGTTTGTGATTTTTTGAAGGAACTCTGGAGTCAAGTTGTCAGTGGTATTAGTGCATGGTTTTAATTTCAGAAGCAGTTTCTTTACTACGACTGTGGGGAGCTAGAGAGAAGTTGTGTTTGTGTGGGTAGAGCAGGTATTAGTAGCGGGGGGGTCAGGTGGGTTAGGTTGGGTTTGAGGGAAGCTGGTAGTGAGATTAGATATGATGTCAATAAAATATGTATTAAAAAGTGTGGCTATTTCTATGGGATTTTTTTCTGGGTCTGTACAGGGGTTGGTTTCTGATTCTGGGTGTAGTAATCTGTTGACTGAGTTCCAGAAGTGTTGTGGATTATGTTTGTGTTGGTTTTGTAAAGTATAATAATATTCATTTTTATCTTTACTGACTTGGCGCTTTACTTGGTTGCGAAGGTGTCTGTAGTTTAAGAGGTCAGAGGGTTTTTATACTTTTGCCAAAGTTTCTAGGCTTTGTCCCTGGTGACCATGTTCTGTTTGTTGGCTGTAGAGAGCCATGGGGCATGCAAGGATTTTATGCGTTTTAGGCAGGCAGGAGCAAGGCTTTTTAAAATAGTTAGGAATGTCAAATTAAAAAAATTCTATTGCATCATCTAGAGGGAGTATTTTTAGGGAATCCCAGTTAATGCTGTGTAGTAGATTGTTAAAGGTTGTGGGGGGGAAATGTGATAGATCTCTGGAATTCCTGTAGTGATGTTTGTGTAGTGCTGTTGTAGATTTGTGTATTATAAAGGCAGGTAAGTGGTCACAGATGCTATTTGGGAGGGTTTGTGCCGTAGTGATTTTATTAGGGACAGAGACCAGGATCCAATCTCAGATTGTTCCCTGGCTGTTGTCTTTGTTGGGTCTGGTGATATCACTAATTAGCTGGCTGTAGTTATAAAGGTTAATGTTGTTGGGGGAGTGTTGCTGCAAGAGATCTAACCAGCTGATATTAATGCCACCCATAATTATTGTTTCTGTAGTTATATTGTTGTAAGTCCAGGCTACAATTTCTTTTAGTATGGTGGCGTTATTGCCAGGGGGAATGTACAGTGCAATAATACAGAGGATTTTTTTTGTTATTAATTTTAAGGAAGGCTATTAAGATTTCTGCTGTGAAGAAATTAGGTATGGGTGAGTTGTAGGGGAATCATATTGAAACTGTTAGATCAGAGGTACGCCACCACCTTTTTTATTTGGCCTGTCATTGCACAGGCAAGTAAAGCCAGGGGGCAGGAATTCTGAGCTTTTGATGTATGTTTTTAGCCATGTTTCAGTAGCGGCAATAATGTCAGGCTTAATATGTGTTATCCAGGTGTGGAAGTCTGGGATTTTATTTCTAATACTTTGTAGCTATAGAGACTGATTGTAGTTAGGTATAGAGACCTATAGGAGCTATGTGGGTTGGGAGATGGGGAGGGAGGACCAGGATTGGGATGGATAGCCCCACTTAAAATGAATTTGGAGTATTGGGGTAAGATAATGTTGGGCACTTGTCACATTTTCATGCTTTGGTGGATGTGGGGGGTATAGATTAAGTTAACTTTGTTTTTTATGGGGAGAAATTTATGTTTAAGGCAGGGGATGTTGTCTGTATGGTATAGGTTAGGTGATATGTCAGATAAGGTAGTGAGAGGCAGTCTTTAAGAGGAGCTTGTTGAAGAGGCTATGTGGTGGATAGGGACAAATTGTAATGGGGTTAGTTGAAGTAGGAAGGTTAAGGGTAATATGAGGAGGAAGGGTATAAGTTTATATTTAATTGGCATTTTGTTGTGGTAGGTTAATTGAGGGGTTGTCGACTGCAGATAAAGTTAATATAAAAAGTATACTATGAAGAGAGGATGTAAAGGGAGGGCTGAGGGTTAAAGTATGTGGGTGTTACTGAGCTGAGTAAGAGGTAATGGGAGGCACAGTGGTTGGATGGAGCTAATTATGGGAGGAGTTGAGGTGGAAATAAATGTAATTGAAGTGGGGGTGGGAATGGGGTTAGGGTAGGGGAGCAGGGAGAGCCCAAGCGGAGTGAGGGAAAACGGAGCAGGGATGACCCACAGAGTAGACCAGGCAACAAAAAATAACCAGGTAAAAACCTTTTTCAGGTCAGAACTTTAAGGCTCCTTGTGTCCAGAAGAGAATTCCCACTAGCTGTACTGCAGTAGGGGCCTGAGATTTAGGGAGAGTAGGGTCCGGAGTCAGAGGAGTTATTTTTAAAGTTAACGGGAGTCTCAATGGAATTCAGTATCCAGAATGCAGAGGGGGGAGACTAAGAAAAATGAACGGCAAAAAGCATCCGGTAGTATGTACACATCTTAATGTAAAACACACAGGTAAACTGTTACAAGAGCTGCTTCAATACAGCTGTGACATACACTTGTCCAGGAAATCTTTAAACTTTTCTTAGCTGCCATTTGCTTTAAGGGTTTCTGTTAGCGGCTTGGTGCACTCTCTGTGCTAGGCTACGAGGGATAGCTTCCAGTTGGTTGGAGGCACAGTAGTAGGCACTTCTAGTGTTAAGAGAACTTGTCCAGGAAATCTTGAACCCTTTTTTAGCTGCCGTTTGCTGAAAGGGTTTCTGTTAGTGGCTTGGTGCACTCTCTGTGTTAGGCTCCGAGGGATAGCTTTGGTTCGGTTAGAGGCACAGTGGTAGGCACTTCTAGTGTTAAGGGACTGAAAGAGAGAGAAAGACAAAGATTAAAGCCAGGAAGGAAAGGTGCTGTAAGTGAGAGTAATAGGAAGGCAGAGTAGAAATAGGAGTTAGTAGGATAGGATGAGCTGTGGGAAGATGTTAGGATGTCTAAGCATGCAGAGAATAGTAGACAAGGTAGTGAACAGCTTCAGAGTTAAGTGGAGTACAACAACATTTCCAACAAAGCAGGAGCATTATCTAACAATATAACAGTTTACAGTTGGAACCATGTCAGTTATTAGAAGTGCAAACAAAAACATTTGTAGAGCACAGGATGAACAGTGGTACTATTATCTATACAGAGTTAGCAATATCATCCAAATGTATTTCTGTTACAGCAAGCAGAATTATGGCAGCATCCACCAATGAGCATACAGTTGCAGGTTTTAGGCTAATAGCCCTGCTGTTAACGTTGGTGTTAGCTAAAGTACTGAAAAAGTGGCTAACAATAGCCGAGACCAAAAAAAAAAAACAGATTGCAAAAAACAAATGCAATGTTGCCATAGGACTCACCCAGGTTATGGGGTCAGCATAACCGCCAGGTACTGAGCAGGCCACGGATGGCAGAAACCTAATAGGAACCAGAGTTTACAGTTCCATACTGATGGCAACCATTAAATGCAATGAAAAAACAGCAATGCAAATTTTATCAGGAGTAACACATTTCTCTACACAAATACCAGATAAATCTTTCCAAAAATCCAGGTTATTGTTTTAAATATCTGGCAATGTTTATAATTAATACAAAGAGGTATTAGCATTCCTCACATGCAGAAAAGCCCTTTGGCATGCAACTGACCTCAACAGAATATTACACCATGGATCTGCGTTCGTAATTGGCTAGCAATACTAACACCTAAGTACAAGATGCAGTTTATATCAAGGCTGTAATCAGTACAATGACCAAAAGGTTAGTACAATGACCAAAAAACAACCAAAAATTTCACACACAAGGTGTACACACTCCTGTTGAGATGCTACGAGTTGCTGTCACACCCTAGGGAGTTACAGTTTAAAAATGGTGCCATTGCTAGGGGTACATGTAACCTCTGCATGGCCTGCTCTTTGTGGGAGTGGCTGGAAGTGAATGATTGATTAGTGAGCCATGCCAGGTGATTGGTTGGTTGTAGGGAGTCTGTACTAACTTGACCCACGGAGTAGACCAGGCAACAAAAAACAATCAGGTAAAAACCTTTTTCAGGTCAGAACTCTAAGGCTCCTTGGGTCCAGAAGAGAATTCCTGCTAGCTATACTGCATTAGGGGCCTGAGCTTTAGGGAAAGTAAGGACTGGGGTCAGAGGAGTTATTTTTAAAGTTAACGGGAGTCTCAATTAAATTCAGTGTCCAGAAAGTAGAGGGGGGAGACTAAGAAAAATGGACGGCAAAAAGTGTCCTGTAGTATGTACACCTCTTAATGTAAAACAGACAGGTAAGCTGTTACAAGAGCTGCTTTGACACAGATGTGACATACACTTGTCCAGGAAATCTTTAAACCTTTCTTAGCTGCCGTTCACTGAAAGGGTTTATGTTAGTGGCTTGGTGAACTTTCTGTGTTAGGCTCCGAGGGATACCTTCGGGTCGGTTGGAGGCACAGTGGTAGGCACTTCTAGTGTTAAGGGAACTTGTCCAGGAAATCTTTAAACCTTTCTTAGCTGCCATTCGCTGAAAGGGTTTCTGTTAGCGGCTTGGTGCACTCTCTGTGTTAGGCTCTGAAGGATAGCTTTGGGTCAGTTGGAAGCACAGTGGTAGGCAATTCTAGTGTTAAGGGATGTTGGCTACATGAATCAAAGTACTGCGCAGTACCACTGTAGAATTCACTTTTCATTCAACATACCAACAGCAGATGTTTTCCTCAGATCCACAGATTCCATTATGTTAACAGTCTGTTGTCATAAAGAGAGGCGGTACCCATATATATATATATATATATATATATATATATATATATATATATAGGGTCTATATTATAAATTCGAACGCTTACCTTATCGAATACCTAAATGTCGACCCATCGTCATCAAACCGCAT